>NW_027137686.1:0-98788 GCF_001692895.1 Cenococcum geophilum 1.58
TGTCGAACGACGCGCTAATTGCGATCGTCGTCCTGTTTCCTTTGTGGGTATAGACCAGGGGTGTCTTGGCCATTTGACTTGACTGTATATATTGAGGCTCAACAGCCTATATTAATTCGACAGAGTTCTCCTTCTTGACTGCTCCGTTCAACAGAATTCAGTGATCCTCTCCAAATGGAGCCGAATGGAAGAGTGCGAGGGCGAATCACTGTGGCTCGCTTCAGCAGCAGCCAGCCATCGGCCAGTGTCTCGGTCGGCCAAGATCGCCGCCAACGAATTTGGGAGGAAGCGAGCTTGGGACGATAATCGAGATCGTGCTGACGATATGGTGATAGCCAAGCTCGACTCCTTCAACCTCAAGCCAACAACTACCAGAAAACAAAACGAAGTGAAGTGGTTTCAAACTGCCCTTGAGCAGCAATCGCTTTTGGATACCAACGTCCCAAAAAATTATTCCAGTGCCAGGACGCGGCGCCCATGGGCCTTTCTCGACCTCTCCACCTCCATGGGATCGTCCTAGCATATTTTAAGGTAGAAACCTACCTCATACCTGTCTTTTTGTACCTCCACCCTGATGAGATAAGTGAAAGGGTGAATATTACGTCGAGCAGCTATTGCTGATTAAGACATAAGCCAGAAAGAGTGTCGATTATGAAGCCATTTCCTGTTACTTGTGACCGACAAATACAAATTATGTGCTCTTGAGGATCTCCATTCTGCATAAAGTTCTCGATGCAGATAGCGCCGAGGGTGTTTGTGTTCTACTGGAGAGGGCGCGATGATCCTTCTAGCCTTGAAGGTATCCCGAACAAGCGCTGAGCCTGGTAGGACCTCGAACCGGAGTTCATCTCCAAAGGTGTCAACATCTCTGTAAGCTTTGCAGTGTGTAGGAATTGAACGAGCAACTTGATTGTAAATCTATGGAAATCAAGAGGTATATATACATGAAATGGTAGCAAGAAGACTGCGCTTACAGTCGGCAATAGGTAATGGAAACAGGTAGTGAGACATTGGTAGTGAGACATACGAGGTGGTGAGTCACAACGTGATGCAAGCCTCGGTAGTCGGTTACAATCTCTCTAGACTGATATGAAGATGTTAGCAGATAGGCCTATGCATATGAGGATAGATTGCTAACTTGTTCGTGGTGGCGTCGAAGAGAGACCGACGAGCTCTACAGCCGCCTCTACCTCTTGGATTGCCCAACCTCTCTTCATGTTGAGAAGATCTTGGAGAGGTTTCACTGCATCGTCTATTCAAAGCCTTTGATGAAGGAAGAGTCAGCAAGTGCCAGTTATGTTTAGTTGCGGTGGTGGAAGATGAGGGTAAGGGCTAGACTTACCAGCGAGGGCACGGCTAGCAATTAAGGCAACCGGGGGCTAGGTACAGAACTTCACAAGGGCTTAGTGAGCTCGCCTACTGTATCGAACTTCTTGTGATGAACAAGATACTTTTCAGCTTGTTTGCAGAAAGAAAAAGTGGTTGTGGTGCTAGGTTTGATGAGAGGAAGAGAGAGTGGTGAGGCAGAGAGAGCGAAGTTTTATCCACCATAAAACGCGAGGAGCGTTGATTCCCAACCGAAACGAGTGACTAGAATAAGAGATAGTGATTGGATCACGCGTAGGCAAAACATTCACTTCTGGTGGCATGATATCCTGGAAAATGGCAAGCTCCTCCGAGTATCCAAGCGGGCATACCTGCAAGGCAACACGGATTTCACAAGCATTCGAGAATGGCAATGACCGCCTACCTGAATGGAAAGAGATGCAGAGTGCGTGATCTCGGAGACAGTTTGCAAAGGTCGGGCATAGTCAAACTGAGGGAATGAATGACCAGAAGAAGAGCGCCTCAATCTAGTCTATTAGTGTCATAGTCAGCACTCACTTAGATAAGGTGTGGCGAGGGGAACAGGGGGTGAATCAGACGCTGCAACAAAAGCTCCCCGCCATGGCCCATGCGTCATGTCTGCTACTGCCCTTCGCAAAAAGGTTTTCAAGAGCGTCAAGGCTGGAACCTTATCTGGGAAAGTTTATTAAGCTAACAACACCGTGAACTCGAAGAGATGCTGTTGGGAACGCGTGGAAAAATGTTCACCCTAGAGATGCCATGATCAACCAGCGATCAAGGCCTCGAGGGCCAATTAAATCCCGCAGTCGGGATGACTAAATCCAGCCTTCAAAACGAGTTGCAAGGGCTTCAGCGCCGAGGCAACCTCCAAAGCTGAAGAACCTCATCCAGTTGCAAAACTTCATTACTATATAACCAATGCTCGCTGTCATGATCTGTCATTGACGGCCTCGAAAGCCTCGAAAGCCTCGAAAGCCTCTCCATCGTGGCCTACGCATACAAAGTCTCCCTCCTCACTCCAGCCCAGCCACAGTCTTAGCTCTCCTCCATAACTCCTTTCCCATGGCCTTCCTTGTGTCCTCTGTTCGCGACGCGGCATCCCTGTTTTCTGCGGCCCTCCTCAGCAAGTAGTTTAGGCACTCTGTCGTCGTGCCCCAGGTCATACACTTGAATACCCTTGGGGCATCGGTATTGCCAGCATCCTGGGCTTCGCCGGCCTGCACCAACTCGCAGCTGATTTCGTCTGCCATGCCTTGCAGCTGTGCGTATGCTAGCCTAACAAGCTCCTCTCCGCGAGAAGCTTGTTCGTTGCGGATCGCCTGTGCCTTGCGGACAGATTCGTGGTTATGTGTCGCAAGAACAACGTCGATGTGAGGAAAGGCTTCGCTGCCATGGACAGGTTGGACAACCTCACTATATTTGCGCTTTAGTAAAGACTCGGCGAGTGCGTCATAGCATTTATCGGTTTCCTCCTTGGTGCTCCAAATGAGATGGCGCGGCTCTGAAGCAAGGTATGCACCGCGGACCAATTTGACGCCAAGTATGTACCCATCCTTCTGTGCAAGGGCGAGATGGCGACCCAGCTTAGCCGGTGTCGATTTGAGATATGCTTGGTATGTGCTGTACATTATCACTCTACCAAGTTCTGCCTTGTTATAGCGTTGCTGCAGTTTCAACGTCCACTGATCGATTCCAGCGTTGGTAACTTCCTCCTCTGCCCCAGGCAGAAGAGCTACCTTCTTCGCTGCTGCCGCGTCGCACGCTTCAAGTATTGCTCGTTCCATGGAAGGAGTGGGATCTCGCTGCTCTTTAAGAAGTCGCAGCGCGTAAGGGCCTAGTCCTGACCATCTGCGAAGGAGAGTTAGTATTTCGCAATTTGACCAAAGACACCATTCGTCATTCGTAGAATACTTACTTTAGACCAATGAAATCGCCTGGGCTCGTCATCTGTACCGTCTCCAACATCCCCTTCCTCCATATCTCGATTGCTCGCTCTGTAGCTTCGCCGTCAGCGGTAGCCTCTCCTCCTTCTCCCTCCAATACCTCCAGCGCGAACTCTAGAATAATTCCATCATACCCCAGATTGGTTTTTGCTGCTGTTGTGTTTTGCTGGACCTCCTTCTGGGTTTCCCCAGCGCAGAACTGCGCATAGAACGTCGTTTTCAGGAGCCAATTAAGAAGCCGATTCTTATCTATATTCATCAAGGTAGACTTGGAGTCCAGCATCCGCCGTAGTATTGCGAAACAGGCGCTCAGGAGAGGAGGAGAGGAGGAAATGGAGGTTATAAGGTATGATCTGAGGACACTGGACGTGGGGATCCGGTCAAGTGCGCTCACTTGCGGTATAGATGATGGTCGTGAGACCATATGTGATGGTGATGCTGCTGCCGGAGGCAGCGATGCGACAGAAGCATTTTGGATCTTGCTCATATGCACATTTCGCTTCGCATGGATACTGCGTCGTAGCGCGAGGCCCTCAACACGCCTTAAATGCTGTATGCCTGGTCGCATCTTCGTAGGTTGGAGTTGATGCTGCTCGGGGGGCTAATCCAGTTATAGTGAGACAGTCTGGCACAAATTGAAGGAGACACGAGGGCGGGTTACAACAACAAATAACGCAAATGCAGACTCACACCTAATAGTGAAGGAGCAGCCGCTTTAACCTTCAAAGCACACATTCGCGTGACCTCAAAGTGTAAACTCAATGGCGAGACGGCTACCATCGGCATGCACTATGACGAACGCTTACTTGCAGCAACCTCCTGTTTTTTGTGTTTACACCTCAGTTTCTTGTAACTGGCGGAGCTCTATCTAGGTCCACTTAACGTATATCAATTGATTTTGGGGGAGGGAAATTGATCTTTGCGGATCTAGAGGCGATATCTCCGCCCGCAATACCTACCATAACCTTATCTCATAAATCAGACCCCCGGGGAGAAATTCCGCCACGGCGTGACGCTAAAGATCTAGTGCTACGCTTGTGGACTCTTAAGCCAATCAAATCACCATACCCTAGTCCTGCAAAGTCCTGAACCAATCACATCACACCAAGAGTTATTTCTCCCCGAGAGTCTGGAGATATGTGGCCCGTGCGCGCGATCAAGATCAACTTCCTCGCGCCAAGTAGCAAATAGATAACTTTATCAACTAATTACCCCTCTGTAAAATGGGCCCCGTGTTGGCAGGAACATATAGATCAACTTAGCACTAAGGAATAAAGCTCTACATGCAATATTGTATAATTACAGCACCTATTGCACTAACCGCGTGCTTACGCGTTCGGTACACCAAGTACGCGTTTACGCGTTTAGTGCACTTACAAAGCACTGACTAATTAGGGGGAGACGCATTAGTATATAGACCACGCAGTCTGCTTCAATATAAATGACAGTCACCATCATCCAAAAGAGCATACGATACTACACGTATTTCGTGCCCCTGGATCTGACTCACTTGTATCATTAAATTGATACAAACAAATATATATACGAAATTTGACATATTCGCGGCCTTATCTACGAGATCTCAGTGATCCGGCAGAACGATCGGCCGCCTGCACATACAGCTTACTGATTGGTGCACACGGCGCACAGCTCTAAGGACGTTAATATCAATGCAAGGGATAAAAATACTATAAGGTAGGAGCTCTTTAGCTTCTCTATCTATTATATTAAATAACGACGTTGTATAAAATATTAGATATAAGTAGTTGGTTATATTTTATCTAAAACTCGCTAGTTATAACATTATATTATTGCTATACTTTATATACTTTTCTATATCTAATTATCTCTAAAATACTATAAGATAGAAGCTCTTTATCTTCTCTACTACGTCTATATTATAACGATATTACGGCTCTATTCTATAAGAAGTTAGATATAAGTATTCTATCAGTTTTAGTTTAAAATTGTTATAGCACTGGCAGATAATGGCAGAACTTGGCAGATAATGGCAGAACTTGGCAGATAATGGCAGAACTTAGCAGATAATAGCAGAACTTAATTAGTAGAACTTAGCAGATCTTTGCACCGGCAAGTTGCCATAAATTGCCGTATATTGCGGTTATGTAACGCAAAGATCTTATATAATATTAAGCGGCGCTATTCTTCTTCTCCTTTCCTTTCCCTAGCTTTAGATTCTTATTTATAGATAATCCAATTATATAGGCTTGCGCGTCCCCCTTACCGTGCTTATACTTTAATTAACTAAATCACTAATATTATCTAAAGCTCTTTTTACTCTCTCTTTCTAAGAAGGAACTTAAATATATCTATAAGACTATAAATAGGACAAGAATATAGAATAAGACCCTAAAGATATTACTAGGACTATAAGGACAGGACCTAAAGGGAAAAGAATAGAACCCTAAGGAAAGGACCTATAAAACACGCATAGACCACATCCCCTAAAAAAATTACCCGGAATTACCTAATACCCTTACTACTATACCACGAAATATAGTAGTAGGTAAAGCAGCTGTAGGACCCTTAAATACTTTAGACAAAGAAATAATTAACGTTTCAACCCCCTAGGCGGAGCTTACGGCAGCTAATACCGAAATTAAACGACTATAAGAGCTGCTTAAAGCTAGAGATACCCCTAATATCTAATAATAAGTTATTATTAAACAACTAAAGACTTACTATAGTCCTTTAGGCCCTATCCTAGCGCCTTAGTAGATCTACTAAGGCCTATATAGCACTAAAGCGGTTAGCAAAGGTCGTAGATCCCCTACTACTTATAAATAGAATAGACCCGATATTTAATAACTAGAAGCTTTAATTACGGGACAAGCTTAAAGTTAATACTAACTACTTTCCTACCCCCCAAGTTAAGATGGCTTACGTCTTTAGCTATACTAGCGGAGACGCTTAGACGTATTTACGCCTGCGATATACTAAAGACTTAATAGATCCCTTTATCTCTAAAGAAGAAATAATTAAATACTTATCTTCTATTTATAAAGACCCTTTTAAAGTATAAAACGCCCGCCTTAACTATAAAAGCCTAAATATAAAAATAACGGAGACCTTTTTAGCCTTTTAGACCTGCTTTTTATACCTAGCCGGATAGGCCTAGATCCCCTAAGAAGACCTACTACCAAATCTCTTTAATAAGCTTACCCTAGACCTATAGTAGGCCGTATTACTAGCTTATACTATAGTATAGACGTTAAAGGAACTTATAGACTATTACCTAGCTATTAACTAAGGCCTCTATTAAATTAAGGTATACGCTAATTAGCTAAAAACTAGAAACCTTATAAGCTAGGCTATAAGTACTATAAAAATAGCCCGTAGTGTCCTAGCATAATTACTAACCCCTATAACACCGGCCGCTTAGCCTATAGTTAACCTAGCAGCTAGCTATATAGCTACCCCTACTACCGGTTTAGTATACACCCGGCCTATATATAGCGACCCCTATATATAAGCCCTTAGTAATTAAGGAGCTTATTTCTTATATAGTTAACCTAGCTACCCTATAAGGAACTGCTTAATAAAGGCAAAGATAAACAAGGTCCTATTAATTTAGAAATATTAGGAAATTTTTTTTAGGGCTCGTTATTGCGGTTTGAGGTAAATTGCCGTAAACTATACGGTTGCGGTAGATAGATATAGTTGATAGCAATTTGCGCAAAACGCACGTTTTATAATAAAATCGCAGCACCTAATAGCAAATTGCGGTAAAATGCTACCCCTATAAATAAATTGCAATAAAACGCTACCCTATAAATAAATAGCGCGTAAACTATATAAATTGTAAAAACTGTACAAATTATAACTATATAAATAATAATTATATTATATAATAACCAAATTATTACATATTCCTATATATTTCTACAATATACTTTTAAATAGATTTATACTATAACTATATAAAATATAGAGCTATCTACTTTAGGCGTTAAGGGGGAAGCCTCTTACAAAGGCTCTAAATTATCTACCTACCTACCTACCTACCTACCTACCTACCTACCTACCTACCTATTTACCTACCTACCTACCTACCTACCTACCTATCTACCTACCTACCTACCTACCTACTTACCTACCTACCTATCTGCCTACCTACTTACCTACCTACCTATCTATCCGTCCGTCTATATCTACCCATCTATACCTACCTATCTATGCCTACCTATCTGTGCCTACCTATCTATACTTACCTATCTATGCCTACCTGTTTATGTCACCTTAATTCAATTAATTAATTGAATTGTTTATCGTGTTTGCTGGCTAGTTATTTAAACGGTTGTCGTGTGGCTCTAGCAACAGTCGTATGGCGATAACGACGGTCGTCTAGCTCTGACGGTCGTCTAGCTCTAGCGACGGTTATCTAGCTCCGGCGACGGTCGTCTAGCTCTAACGACGGTCGTCTAGCTCTAACGGCGGTCGTCTAGCTCTAGCGACAGTCATCTAGCTCCGGCGACGGTTATTTAGATCTAGCGACGGTTATCTAGCTCTAACGACGGTCGTCTAGCTCTGACGACGGTCGTTTAGCTCTAACGACGGTCGTCAAGCTCTAACAACGGTTATCTGGCTCTGACGGTCGTCTAACTCTAGCGACGGTTATCTAGCTCCAGCGATAGTCGTCTAGCTCTGGCAATAGTCGTCTACTAGCTGTCGTTCTAGTGTCTTCCTAGGTAGGATATAAAGAAGGGTAAAAAATAAGGTGGCTACCTAGGTGTATATAAGGGGTATACTTAGTAAAGGCACGTATAGAGGCTATTAGGAATATAGCGGGGACCCGATAGTAGTATATACCGCATATATATAAAGGCTTTATATAGAGCTTCGTGTACTCGCAGCACCTACTAGTAAGCTACGCTTACTAATAGTCCTAGGCTTAATGCAACATCTAAGCTCAATATAATAAAACTATTAACCCTTATAACTAAGTACAATTGCCTAGTAATCCGCAAGGGAAATTAGGCTGCAATTAGCTAAAAAGATATTGTATAAGGCGAATCGTGTATATATTAAAAATCTATAGTCAAAAAATCTGGTAAAAGTGCCTTATTGCGACTTTGCAACCGCCTTTACGGCTCGTCTAGCAGCCTTTTACCGCTTCTGGTCTTCCTTCTTATTGCGTTTAGCTACTATAAGCCTTATATCTAAGATATATACTAGCCCAATGTTACCAATTTGCCGACAATCTAATTTTTGTCGTCTTTTGCGTGTATTTATAGCTACATTTACTACCTTAAGCTTATACTCTACGGCCTGCCGCGTAGCTATATTAGTAATACTACACCACGCAAGCTTAGTAACGCGATTAAGCCGTACTTCCATCTCTCCGCTTTCTAGATTTATGCCCTATATAAAGTTTCTTATAAAGAAAGCAATAGACTTAGGCGTAAATAGGGTTGGCGAACTCTACGCGAGCATTAGTTCAATAATAGGAGGTGTTAAAGGGCGATTGACAGTCTTTAATTTTAAGAGAACGAGATTGGGATTAAGTGGATAAAGGCCTACCTTACGGAAGGAGGCCTTAATAGTAGCTTCTGTAAACGTTCTACGGCGAATAGATTAAATTGCATCCAAAAATTCTACTTTATTAAAGTTGTCGCAGCCTAGCCGAGTTGCTAGCTCTACCTACTTCTTATAGTAGTATTTTAGCGGTTAAAAGATAACGATATCTAGAGGCTGTAAAATATAGCTAGTATGGCTAGGTAGACTAAATAGAACGATCTTATAATCCCAGCAATAGGTAATAAACTCGTAGGTAAGGTAAGAGCTATAACCGTTAAAGATAAGCAGCCGCTATATACCTTGCTGCTGTAGAGCTAAGAACCTATTAAAATGGCGTATAAACGAGAGCGCGATTTAATCGTTTAAGTAGCTACTTTTAGAGGTCGCTAGCAGCATATTTAGATCGAGATTTAGGTAGTTAAAGACATGCTAAAAGAGTACTACGGCTCCCTTTATAATGTATAGAGGCGGGAGAATAGCGCTGTTAGTGGCGATAGTCTCTACTAAAGATATATAATCCCGGTTTAAATTAGAAGGACTTTCTACGCATTTCTTTACTAGATCTATTATAACTACATACTGCTAGCCGCCGACGCCAATACTAAACCCAGTTTTATTAAAATTATATTAATCGTATAGTAGAATGCTATACTCTCTATATATATCCTCGTACTTCCAGAAATACTTAACAATTACCTCCCGTTTTTGTAAGACTACACAATTAAGCTCCTTCGGCTTCTGCTTTATCTTCTTTATATAGGGGTTGGCAGCCTTATATTGCTTAAAGAAGTCGCGGCCGAGCGGCTCGAGTACGGTACTAGGTAGGGACGTCTACCTTTAAATGAATTCTGCCGCACTTCTCCATATTAGGAGTAAAGGAGGCTGGCCTAGGTTGTTAAGGCGTTTAATATAAAGCTTTAAGGCGCGTAATTGCTTAGGTATTAGCTTCTAGTTGGTCTTTAAACGCGTACTTTTTAAAGCTTTGCCAGTAGCGCGTCACCGTAGGCGATATATAGGCACGTTATACTTCCGCGCCAGGGCGTTTAAATTTAGCTACAAGCTTTTAAAAAGCTCGGCTAGAGTAAGGGCAATTTAATACTCTTCTTCCCTATATTTTTCGGCTATATACGTTAAGATAAATCGGGTTCGTTGCGAGGGTTAATAGTTTTATTATATTGAGCTTGGATATTATATTAAGCCCAGGACCACTAGTAAGCGCAGCTTACTAGTAGGTGCCGCGAGTAAAGCCTCTATACGTAGAGCTTCGCGTAAAGCCTTATATAGAGCTTCGCGTAGAGCCTTATATAGAGCTTCGCGCAGAGCCTTATATAGAGCTTTATATAGAGCTTTATGCAGAGCTTTATATAGAGCTTTGTATAGAGCTTTATGCAGAGCTTTATATAGAGCTTTGTATAGAGCTTTATATAGAGCTTTGTATAGAGCTTTGTATAGAGTTTCGTATAGAGCCTTATATAGAGCTTTATATAGAGCTTTATATAAAGCTTTATATAGAGCTTTATATAGAGCTTTGTATAAAGCCTTATACAGAGCCTCTATATTAGGATTTTTTTTTTAGGTATATTGTTGTATTCTCGCTTACAAAAGTGTTCAGAAAAATCGGGGGCTTGGCGCCCTACGAAAAAAATAATCGAATTTGACCAATTTAAAGCTTACCACCTATAATAAGCTACTATGCCTATATTACGCTCTGGTAAAGTATTACAGGGCTTAAATAAGCTTAAAACTCAAATATCTAAGTATTAGAATAAGGGCAAAACGTCAATATAGAAGGTGGTATAGCCTTTGGCCGATTAGATCCCCCCTAGTAGCCTACTAAATATTACCTCTTATATTACTACTAAACAGCTTCCTAATCCCACCCCTATTGCCGAAGGCTCTACTACCTAGCTACCAATTAAAGTTATAAGCTCTAATTCTATAGATTACAACTTAGGAAAGGAAGATGCGCTTAGTATACAGCTTTGATTAAGCCCTAAATTACCCTCGTTTAATACCCTATATAATATTTATATACTACCTAATTTTAATAAGGAAGATAACTAGGAGCTTCCTACTAAGGCTAAGGACGATAAGGAAGATAAGGATGAGGTAAAAAAACTTTCTAATTTAAAAAGGAGTAGACCCAAAGTGGTATATAAAGGGGGCGATCCACTAAGGAGTTCTGGTAGATTAACTAAAAAGACACTAAAGACAGTCTCTTAATTAAGGCCGTATAGAGCTTCCTAAATAGGAAATTAGAATAAGCATAAATCGACGTTAAAAAGGCCGTCAAATGCATTAAAATCAGCCGCTAGGAAAAGTAGGCCCCTAGAGCCTATATCTAATATTAAGGCCTTAAATAATAGTATAAGAGAGCTTATAAAGACTCCTACTAAGGCTAGCAAGCGTTATAGGAAGGAGCTTAATTCCTCGCCAGCACTAGTCATTACTACCTTTTTAATAAATATTGTTATTCTATTTAATAATAAGAAGCTGCTTATATTAAGTTTAGTAAAAAAGTCGGATAACCTGCTATTTAGTTTAATTACGATTAATAAGTAGGAAGAAGTAGAGAAATACGCTAGATCGCAAGGCTTTAATACGCATTTTATTAAAAGGACGATCTTAATTAAGGCTCTAGATAGCCTAGGTCTTTAAGCAATTAAAACAACATCTAAACGGCCTTATATAATAACGCATAACGACTAGCAAGAAGCCTTAAATATAATTATATATTAGTAGGAGGGCTTAGGAAGGCATAGTACTACTATAACAGTTTAATTAGTATACTTCCGATTAGCTATAGGACCAATTAAGAAACTAAATTAAGCCTTAGTGTAGGCTCCGGAGCCTATACCGATAATTACTCCTATACTAACAATTACTCCTACGCCTAAATTGCTACCTACTACTACGCCTAAAAAGACAATATACGCAGAGGCCTATATAGAGGCACGGCTTATAAAGGAAGGAGAGGTTACTAAGTAGATAACATATATGCTTATTACCTAAACTATAGCCTACTATAAGCCCAGGTACAGGAACGTATTAAAGAGGTGCATTAATTAAGCAGGCGGCTACTAAGAGCTTAATTAATTAGAGCTTTAAGAATAGTATAATATAGTAGTAGCTAGTACCGCTAGCGCTAATAAAGTTCCTATAGAGGTTTTAAACGCCATAATAGTTTATATATTAGTTAATGCAAAGAACAGGAAGAAGAAGGGGGGGAGGAAGGAGGTAGAGTAGTAGGAACAGCCACCACCGCCGCTATAGCCGCAGTATTAACCTTAGTAGAGCCACCCGGCCTTTCCGCCACTACCTTATATATACTACTATTAACCTCTATAGGCTCTATAGGCTCCGTAGGCTCTATAGCTAAATTAGTAGTCTTAATTTCCTATACCGCAATTTACTGCTCCTTATAAAAGTAGCCTGATTACTAAGGACCTAGATCTCCTGCCTCTTATTAATTAATATATAGATTGGCTCTTAATACAGTACCCTAAGTATATTAAGCTTTTTAATGTAGTAAAGGAAGGCTTTATAGAAGAGGTATATACCTAGCAGGCGCTATATATAAAGAGGAATAGAGATAACTGCAAGGACACTTTAATTGGTATAGTAGAGAAAAAAGGGACTTAAGCTTTAATATATACGCATATTAATGAGTTTAAGAAGACGCTTAATACTTAATCTTAGTAAGGGCCCTAATAAGGTACTTAATTTAGGAGGAAGCTGATATAGAATACTAGGTACCTATATAGCGACAATATAGGCAGGAGCCCGTGGTGGTATAGTAAAAGCGGAAAGGAACGGCAAAAATGGACCTGCAATACTATATAATTGATAAATATATACTTTTTAGGCAATATTTAGGCTTACTAAAGGCTTCGTGGTGGGTCTATATAAGGTAGTCGTTAAATTAGTCAAATTCGATTTTTTTTTTAGTGGGGCGCTAAGCCCCTAATTTTTTTAAACACTTTTGTAAGCGAGAATAAGCGAAAATCGGGGTCTACAAAACCTGCGTAAGTTGTAATTTTGGCAATTTGCTACAAATATATAGATTGGGTAGGCGCGTATATAGGTAGCCTATATGTTTATAGCAAATTGCTGCAAATCGCCGCAAATTGCCAAAATTGCAACTTACGCAGGTTTTGCAGACCCCGATTTTCGTTTATAACAACGCGCCTAAAAAAAAAATCCTTATAACAGAACCTTATAGCAAGAACTATAGTGGGTCCTATTATTAGGCTAGGTGTATAGGAAATATAAGTAATAATAGTCGACAAGTAATAATAACTAGTAGAGTGGTTGCCTAATAGATTAACTCTAATTATATTTTAAGAATTACTATAAAGAAGGAACTATCTAGGTAAGGATTAAGGGTCCTTAAATACACAACCGTACTCCTATAAAATCCTCTTTATACGTAATATACGTCTTATATATAAGGTATATAAGTTCCTTTTATTCCTCTTATTTAATATATAGCATATTATATAACCTTAGTTACTATTCCTTATTATATAGTTCTACCGGTTTTATCCTAGACCGTATTTAAATTAACTAACTAGCTTTTTCTAACTCCTCTCCTAGTAGTTATAATATTGTACTTAAAGCGTCCGTAATACTATCTCCCTCCTCTTTATCTTTATTCTTAAAGATTTAAAATATCTCTAAGTTATTTACTAGAGGTATAATATCCGTTTAATTAATTTAGTTAATATTATTACTTATTATACCTAAAGCAATTTCTTCTTTATACGCCCAATGTTATACTCGCACTATTGCTGCAATACTATCTCTTAGTAAGATTATGCTATCTCTATATTCTTATTATTTAAAAGAGGAATTAGTTTATATTACGTTAGCGAACCCATTTTTATAATAACTGTCCTCTTACTTAGAGTACACTAAAGTAAATATTCGTTTGTTTTATAACGTTTACTTTACTTTTAATACTAAATATATGCGACCTATTACTCTTAATAGTCGTCTAGTTCCCTAATTAATTTATCTTAGGGTTTTATATTTAATCTACTACTATATAGCTAAATAGTAAACTATTTTAAGCCCTTATTAAATTGGAATGTTCTTATAATGCGGAATAAAAGGCCCTAAATACTTATATCGCGGCGTCTACTTATCTACTTCGTCTTAAGAAGGTATATAAAAAGGTTTGTTTTAAGGAGTGAAAGCTTATAGAATAAGGTTTGTAGGAACTTAGTAATAAAAAAACGGATTTTCCTCTAATAGAGAAGGAAATAGATCTAAGTAGTTTGGCAATTACTCTTCTTAAGTCCCCCTTAGGTAACTTATTCTTTAGCAATCCTTCTTTATTAATACTACCTAACCTAATTTCTTCTAATACTCCTATACCTTTCCTATAGCATTTTTTAAAATTTCTAGTAGCTCCTAGGTAGTCTTAGTATAGCCTATCTACTTAACCTTATACTATATTTTATTGTTAATATCCTTATAACTAACGATCTTTAAAACTTACTATTTATCTTCTTTTTATCCTTTATATATATCTGCTTTGTAAACTAGTGGCTTAATATTCCTATATACTAGCTCTAGTATTATAATATACTATATAGGGTAGATTTTTATCTTAGCTAGTAGATTTAACTTAAATATAATTAGTAAAATCCTTTACGTAATTTTAAAAGGTCCTAGTTTAATATAGTCTAACTTCTTACTTAGTTATCGGCTCTTAAAATTTTTATATAGTAGCTATACTTTATCTCCTTCCTTAAGATCTAGTCCCTTAGATCTCTTAGCATTATAGTACTTTTTTATTCTCTTTTATACTTTCTTTACTAATTCTATAAGGTCTATATAAAGATTTATTAATATCTTTATTCTTTCTTTAGCTATACTACTTATTTTCTTCACTTATTATAATAATAATAATATTCTTAGCTTATATCTATAATTTGCTTTAAATAGTAATATACCTATTCCTTCTTAAGGTGTTATATTATATATAAACTATATAATTAGTAATAGCGATACCTAATTATTCTATACGTAATTAATATAGTGCCTTAGATACTATTCTAGTATTTAATTTAGTCTTTCTATTTAACCGTCTATCTGCAGATAATATATAGTAGAAGTTACTACTTAAACTCCTTACTCTACTAAGAATACCTTTTAAAATACTACTATAAATCTTAGATCTCTATCCGATATAATCTTACTTAATGCTCTATATCTTATAAATACTTCTTTAATATAAATTCTAGCGACATCTTCCGCTAAGATTTCTTCTATATACGCTATAAAGTATCCTTACTTTATAAGCTTGTCTACTATTACTAAGATTATATTATAATCTTATCCGGTAATAGAATCTCTTAACTTTAGTAACTTTATAATAAAGTCCCATAATATAACCTCCTATAGTCTCTTTAGTATTTTAATAAGTTATAGCCCTCTATATAGTTTATACCTTATTAGTTTATTCCTCTAGTAATTTAGACACTCCTTAATGACCTTTTTAGCTATTCTTTAGATTTTGTTAATAATATACTCTTCCTAGAGTCTTAATACTAAGCCTATAGCTCCGTTATATCCTTAAGTTAATCCCTTATAAAACTCTTCTATAAACTACTCTATTATACTTCTTAGGATATACTTTACTTCTTAATTCTTGTATATATCTATCTATAGATCTTCTAGCTATATTTCTAAAATTCTCTATACCTAAAAGCTTTTTAGTATCTTATAGACTTTCTCTAGTTCGTTATTTTCCTAAGTTACTATAATTTTTGGATAATTATACCTAATTAATCTATCTATATCTTTTTATAGTAAAGCCCCTAATAGCTTTTTATTATTTTATAGTTTAGCCTTNTAACTTAGAGNATCTNCTTANATNTTGTNTATACCCTTANTATACTAAATNTTAAAATNGTATTCTNTAAGNATCTCTNCCTATNTAACCTATCTTTAGTTAAGTTCCTTTATTATTAAGAATCCTGTTAGGTTCTTATAATCTGTTTTAACTATAAATAGTTTTTTTATACCTTATAAGAATGCTCTCTATTTCTTTAATACTGTAATTATACCTAATAACTCTTTATTATAGATGTTATAGTTTAACTCTAGTAGTATTATCTTTTAACTATAGTATGCTACTAGGTGCTATCTATCTTAATATTTCTGTATAAAGTATGCCCCTAGTATATAGTTTAATGCGTCCGTCTTTATAACCGTTTTTAGTCTTAGTTAATAGATTCTAAGAACTAGCTCCTAGGTAAATAACTCTTTAACTTTTTTAAAGAGTTCCCTTTATTCCTCTCCCTATGCCTATAGTTCTTCTTTCTTTATTAATAGCGTAAATGGCTTAATATCCTTTAACTACTGCGCTATAAACCTTCTATAGTAATTGCAAAACCCTAAAAACAATCTTAATTATATAACGTTCTCTAGTTCCTACCAATTTACTATAGCCTTAATCTTTTTTAAATCTATACTAAGTTAGCCTAATTTAATAATAAATTTAATAAAATCGGTCTTCCTAGTAAAGAACTCGCATTTTTTAATTACTACTAGCATCTATTCTTCTTATAGTCTCTTTAAAACCTATTTAATATATTCTCCGTATTCTTCCTTAGTTATTAAGTAGATAATAATATTGTTAAGGTATACCATAATAAATTTATCTAAGTGTTCTCCTAATATATTGTTAATACGCTTCTAAAACGTTGCTAGTGTATTTATAAGCCCAAATTGTATAACTAATAGTTTATATAGTCCTTCCTTTAACCTAAAGGCTGCCTTCTATTTATCGCCTTCCTTAATCCTAATCTAATAGTACGCCTATTTTAGATCTATCTTCGTAAAGATTTACGCATTACTTATTCTATCTTAGATTTCGCTAATTAAGGGTAAAGGATACCTATCCTTTCTAGTAATGCTGTTTAACTATCTATAGTTAATACACAGCCTTAGCTTGCTATTTTTCTTTAGTATAAATAGTACTGGATATTCTACTAATAACTGCGATAGTCTAATATATTCCTTTTATAGATTTTCCTAAATAAACTCTTTTAGTGCTCTACCTTCCTTTTTAGTAAGCTTATAGATTAGAAAGAACCTTAGACTTATTCCTAGTTTTAATTCTATTTTATAGTCCTATACTATATACTTTAATAGCTTTTTACTTTCTAGTGACTATAGTTTCTTGCCGTACTTATAGTATCTCTTTAGTATATAACTTAAGCCTCGCTTAGTCTCCTTATATATTGCTCCAACTTAATACTATACCAACTTAGCTTATTATCGCATTTTGCGGCGTTAAGTATCTCTAATATTGACTTAACTTATAATCTAATCAATCCTTAGATTATATTTCTATAACTAAGGCATTCCTAATACTACCTTATCCCGTCCTAATAGTAGGATATTAAAAGATATCTTAATTTATCTTCCTTTAATAGTTAACTAAATAGGTCCTATTTTAAGATTAATAATCCCTCCTCTATAGGCTATTAGATCTCCTAAAATTATAACTAATAGGTAAGGTTCCTCCTTCTATCTATAAGGTAGTCCTATTCTTTTAACTATTGCTAGTAAGATATAGTTTTTTATTACTCTACTATCTATTAGCGCTTTAAACTACTAATCTTACTAATTAACTTATAAATTTAGGTATTGTCCTTAAATTCCTTTAAGGGTCTAAGGTTTTACTACTAGCTCCCTCTAGTCCCGTAGGCCTCTACTTTTCCTAACTATTAGCTGCTTAATCCTTATATATTTAGCTTACTCTTTAGCTAATACCTAGTTTGCTTCTTATCTTTAATATACTATAGACACGTATTCTCTAGGCATTCCCACTACTATTATCTATTTAAGCATTCTTCCGTAAGGAATCTTTCTAGTTAAAGTGCTAAACTTCCTTCCTCTTAGACCTCTGCTGGATGCTATCTATATATATATTTGGCATTCCTATACTATTACTTATCTATTATCTAGTATATCCTTATAGGGTATTTCCGATTCTTTTTCTTTGGATTCTTATGCATGTTATATATATCGTCCACGTATATAATCTATAATAGCGTATAGTGCGCTAGGTGCTTTAGGTTAACTCTTAACTTATCTTTATCCTTAAGTTTAAACCTTTATTATACTAATCTAAACGTTATAACTTTATTTATAGGTACTAAAATGCGTCTTTTGCTTCTCTAGTCCTCTAATCATTTCTCTAAATCCTTTAACATTATAATTAAGGCTCCTTTAATATGTGTTATAGCCTCCTCTATAATCAGGTGGTTCTAAATAACTTTCTTATCTAACTATATATAGAAATCTTCCCACTTATCGTTATGCCTTTGCCTATACCACTTTTAGTATAGCTACTAGAGTATATTCGGCTTATCTATAAGGAAGTATCTTCTTATTACTATATTATAATAGCCCTTTATATATTGTTCCTTAAACCTAGTTAGGATTTCTAAATCCTCTTTATTTTTTAGTTTAGTAAGCCACTTAACTTTTAGTATACCTGCCCTAGGCCTATTAATGATTCTTTATACTAGTGCTCTATCCTTTATACGTCCTAATATACTAGATCTCTTATCTAGTTTCTATTCTTACTATATAATAATTCTTTACCTAAATTCTTCTATAGTTTTCTTTAGTTTATATCTTATGCTTAGATCCTTAAAGTCTTTATACTTCTTAATCTTAGTATTAACTTTTTAATCTTTAGTCTAAACACTATATTTTACTAGTAAATCTTTTAGGTTTATATATTCGTCTCCTAGTCTAATTGCTATTTATACTACAGATTCTCTAATCTATAAAAAAGCTCCTTGCCTCTTATTTATAGGTGTCTTAATTTATACCCCGAATTCTTAACCCTTTTAGATTCTCAATCCTAAGCTTACTTCTATCTTAAGCTTTACTCTAGCCTTAGTTTAACTAGGCTTACTTAGTGTTCTTATCTCGTCTTAAGAGTCTTAAATCTTACTTATCTTGTTTTAAGAATCTTATACCTTTAGGAAACTTTATCCTAAGCTTATTTATATATTACTAAACTAAGCTATTACTCTACTCTATTAGTTATCGTCCGTTATAGGTCCTTAAGCTTACCTTATTTCGTCTTAAGAATCTTAGTTATCTCTTATCTTATTTTAAGAATCTTAAGCCTTTAGCCTTTTGCCTTTATTAAGTACTAAAGTAGTTTGCTGTCCTACTTCTCTTATATCTTACGAAGCGATAGATATTATATTTAGTGGGGTCTTAATTCCTACTAATATTCCCTATTTTATAGTAGAATTATCCTCTACCTTTTTTATAATATCTTTAAGGTCTATATACTTCTAGTAAGCCGCCCTTATCGCCTTATTATTACGGAATGTTTCGCCTACGTTAAATTTATTATCCTTAATATCCGATTTATAAACTAGTTCGTTAGTTCCTCTATATCCTATAAGTGCTGGCTCCTATAGCTAATAGCTTACGCTATACTTAGCGTCTTTATAAATTTGGTATGCGTTATTATAATAAAACGCAAAACTTTTAATTAAATATTCTTTTATTCCTTATAGCGTATTATTATTTCTCTATACGTATATATTGTCTACTATTAATCTAGTTCCCTTTATTATATAGTACTTCTAACCATCTTTATAATCCCTCGCGAAATGACCCTATTTCCCGTAATTTATATAAGCTCTCTCTCTAAACTATTACTTTTGCTATAAAGTTTGCCTAAACGTCTTCTATTACTAAGATCCCTAGTTTAGCCTTTACTTCTTAGACCTTTAATTACTTAATTCTTATCCCCTAGGTTTTCATGGTTTCTTACTTTATCTCTTATAGGCTTCTTTAGTACTACTTAGGTCTATTAGCTCTGCGCCATACTATAGTTTCTAACTTAGCTTTAGTTATTACGTACTCTACGTCTTATATAACTGTAGAACTCTATCCTAGCCTTTTTTAGCCTATTTCCTTTAGTAGATCTAATTGTTAATCTTAATTACTTAATCTATTAGTTCCCTTAGGGTATCCGCATCTTCTATTAGGATAATCACGTCCTAGACTTTAGCCTTAAGTCCCTGTTTATACTATGCTATAAGCGCCCTATTATTCCACTTAACTTATATTATATACTTAATTACTAAGGTTTGTTACGTAATGTCTTGGAGTTTTCTTTTTGCTATAGTTACTACCTTTAGGTCTCTAAACATTTATATAAGTCGCTTAATGAATTTATTTTAGCTTAAGAACATAAACCGTACCTCTTAGTTCGTAGTTATTATTCCGTTTACCTAGATTTCCGTAAGGTAAGGCTTAAACCACTTAAGTACTCTTCCTATTAAAAACAATCCTGCGTATACTATTTAATCTATAGGTATTACCAGCTTTACTCCCTCTTATACTACCTTAAAGTGCATTTATATAAGGAATCCTTTAAGCTTTAATCTCTTTCCTAAGTATCTTTTAATTAATAGTAACTTAACCTTTACTGCGCCTATCCCGTTAATTCTATTTTCTAACGTTATATTATTTTCTATTAACTAGTTAACTATCTCTTATAACTGTCTAACCGTTATAGGTTACTATAAGTTAGTGTCTGCTATATTGGTGTCGTTACCTAACCTTAAAGTAGTTACTGCCGTTAATAGCGTTATGGTAGCTGCTTTTAGTGGCATATTATCTAACTTACTATTATTAATACTATAACTAGGTAGTAATTATATAATAGAACCTTATAGTAAAAACTACGGTGGGTCCTGTTATTAAGCTAGGTGTATAGGAAATATAAGTAATAATAGTTGATAAGTAATAATAACTGGTAGAGTGGTTGCCTAATAGATTAACTCTAATTATATTTTAAGAATCACTATAAAGAAGGAACTATTTAGGTAAGGACTAAGGGTCCTTAAATACACAACCGTACTCCTATAAAATCCTCTTTATACGTAATATATATCTTATATATAAGGTACGTAAGTTCCTTTTATTCCTTTCGTTTAATATATAGTATGTTATATAACCTTAGTTACCATTCCTCGTTATATAGTTTTACTAGTTCCATTCTAGACCGTGCCTAAATTAACCAACTAGCTTCTTCTAACTCCTCTCCTAGTAGTTATAACATCGTACTTAAAGCGTCTGTAATAATCCTGATAAAAATAGTATAAAGTTAGAAAAAGAGGAACCCTAGGGGAAGACTCCTTTCTAGGGTTAGGGGAAATTAATATATTATATATTAATCTAGGTCGGCTAGTTAGTAGAAAAAGCTACACTATCCCTTATACTTTATTCTGTAATAAATATTAAGTTTTAACCTCTACTTTAACTAACTTAAGAGCAAATACCTTTACCCTAATTAATATAAAGTGCGCTATAAAACTAGCTAACTTTTTAAATATGCCTTTAGAAGAACTGCCTAAGCTAATTCTTATTTATAGGTATAACGGATAAGTAGAACTACCTATTATAACTATATTGCGGATTTACCTTTATATTAACGGATAAAGGTAATATAACATCCCCTTTCTTATTACGGACCTAGGAAGCTATAATATAATCTTAAAAAGAAAATGGCTAGCCTATTTAGGCTTATAGCTAGATATACGAAGTAGACGGCTTATTTAGCCTAAAACCCTACCCCTAACTCCTTTATAAAAGAAATTAGCATTATAATAAAAAATCTTATATAGCCCTAGGTTAATACTATTTACTAGGCCGATGCTATATATAGGAACTAGGCCTTTAAGAAAGATATATAGCTTAATCCATAACAGATTTATATACTATACCGCCCCTAGACTACCTATATTACGCTACCCACATTAAAGACCTAAAAAGTTAATAATAACCTAAAAAAGCCCCCTATAGAGAGCTTAGGCCCTATATAGCTATAAAGAACAGTAAGGAATATTAAATATTATACTAAACTAATAGACTAAAGGGATAACTTACGGAAGATAGAATAGGAGCTAAAAAAGATTATAAATCCTAAACCGCAAAATATAGTTTAGTAAACGGCTATAAGAAAACCTATAGACCTTCTACTAGTTAATATCTACTATTATTAGATAATTTATATTTTCTATAGTATAGAATATATATAAGTTATATATACGGGTTACGTACGGAGGTGCGTTTTAAAAGTCTTTACCGCTAAGAAAATTAACCGCTTACCGCTAAGGCAGAAAACTATAATTCTGCTAGCAGAATCCTGCTACTAGAATCCTACTATATTACTAAGTGTCCTACTAAGTGTTCCCCTACTAGCCCAATTCCGCAGCTCTTAAGTCTCTTTTAATATTCTAAATAGCTACTAAAAGATTTACTGCTAAACGTTCTATAGGGGGCTATAATTTAGCTATAAGAGCTTAAATTATGGCTCTTAGAGCTTATAGAATCTCAGCTACTAAAATTATAAAGATAACACAAATTTCTGAACAAACTATATAAGACATATATCGCCATGTAATTGATTAAGGCTTTAATCTAAGGTCTTTTCCTCTCGTCCTTAATACCCACGTAGACGATGCTCCTTACCCTAGCCGTCTATCTAAATAAACTAAAGATACTAAGAACTTAATACTGGAGAAGGTCCGTTATAATAGATATAGCAGAGAAAAAATATACGCTTATATTGCTGTAGAGGTTAAAGGAGTTAGTGCTCTAACCATATAGCAAATACTTAAAGCCTCTAGATTAAGGAAGACTAAGCCTATATAAAAGCCTAGATTAATAAAGAAGATAAAGCTTAAGAGGTATAAGTTCTATATAGATTACGCTTATTAGAAGTTAAAAAATTAGAAGAATATTATTTAGTTAAATAAGATATCTATTGTCTTAAATTATTACTATAGTAGATATTGAATTTGGCGTGCTATAGATAAGCGTTTTATTAAGAGCTGTATACACCCTTACTAAAAAGGCTATTTAGAGTTTATGTTCTAGGGCTGTTTTTTATATAATAAAAAAGGGCCTTACTATATCTAGTAGTTAAAGATAACTATAAAGCGGAAGAAAGCTTAGGCTATAATTAATAAGCTAAATAAGGAGCTTAAGCCTTATATATAGGAGGAGTAGGAGCTTAATATAGGTATTAGATGGATAGGGCTGCGTAATCTTCCTAAACTAAAGCTAGGATAGAAGTTCACTATAGCAACTAGTAAGCTTATACGGAATTAGGGCTATAGAGGTATTGATTAGTGGCGATATTAAACATTAATTCTTATACTAAAGCTACTACCTTTTGCTTAAGAGTGCCTTAAGGAGAGGCTTAGTACTATTGTCTAGGAGGATAAGGCTCTAGCTTATACCTATTAATATTAATTAACTATATATAACGTATAGAATATCTAATACCTTCTTTAGTATAGCAACTCTCCTATTATAAGCCTTTTCGGTATTATATTATAGGTAGAACTAATTTTTACTGGCTAAGGTTTCTAACTAAAGGTAGGGTGGAACTATTTATATAACTATAAGGGAATCGTACCCTAAACGAGCTCCGATCCGGATGCAATTTCAATAGGGCCTATAGCTATACCTTAGCTGCAATCCTACCTATCTAAAATTCTAAAATCCCACCAATATGTATATACGGTCGCGATATAGTAGAGTGGTTAATTTAGGTTTAGATAAAAAGGGGAATTAAAGGACGGTTATACTAATCCGACTTATATGCGCTAAAATTATAGTGCTAATAAGAGATAAGGCTGTAATTCGCCGTGCGCCCTAACTAGTGCGTTAAATAGCGCCGACCGCCTAATTTAAGCTACGACTTAATGTACTAAGCCTTAATCGGTAGATTTTTAGAAAGGCTTTTATAAAATGTTTATATTTACTATATACACCCAATAATACTACTATAATAAAAGAAATTAATCCCACTAACTTAAGGAATAGGTAAGGAAAAAATATCCTTAATAGCTAGCGTAGGATGACGGTTAAACAGCTAGAGTATATCGGAAAGATCCATTTCCTGCAGTTAATTATTACTTATATCTTTAATAGGAAGATAACTACAAGGTAGCTGCCGGTCTGCTAATATATTTTATATAAAGTCTTCTATTAGTTAACTAAACTTAATAGTGTTTAGGTAAAACCGCTGGATAAGGTTAAGAAATACGTTAAATATACCTAATGAGAGCCGCTTTATAAAAGAATAAGGTATTTTAAATATAGGAATAAGAGCAAAAATACTAGAACTAAGTGCCTCCTATATATAATACCATCAATAGCCCTTATAAAGACACTTTATAAAGTACCGCTATTGCTTATTAGATAGAGTAAAGGAGTTGGCTAGTAATAAAGAAGGCGTATCTATAGATAGGTAGAGTGCCTTAAAGAGCTACTGCTTAACTAAAGACGTGTTACTAATACCTTTACCCTATATACTTAATCGCGTATAATCTAGAAGTGCTTTTACATTTTAATAGCAATTGTAAAGGTATGCGAGATAATGATAATAGAGAATCTCCTAAAGTATTCCGGTTGCTTTAATACTAGTAATATTAAAGAAAGCCTTTCGGAAGCCTAATAGTGCCGCGTTTATATTCTAGCTGCTAGATATAGAAGTAACTAAGAACTATAATAATGATTAGGGAGGATATAAGGATAACTAGGGACCAGTCTACCGGTTTAAATCTATAGTGCTATTTTTTCGCCAGTAGGCAAGTATAGCCTTAACATTCTTAACAGCTTTACTACTACTGATAGCGCTTACCCTATAAACTAACGCCAACGCCTCTCGTCTACCCATTCCTATATAGTTAGCCTATTTAGCTAACTAGCTAAGCTTCCTTCCGTTCTCCCGTATATATATATCCTGTATACTATTTTTTTCCTCGGTTATAAATACCTCCAAGAGCTTATTTTCTAACCTCTTATACCTATCCCTTTCCTTACGCCTGTTTATATTACTAACTATTATAATATACTCTGGGCCTAGTATAGTTATATAATCCTAAGTATACCTAGCAAGCGGTTAAGATAGAGAAGCATTAGATATTAGCCTTAGCCTTTTACCCCTATGGCGGGCATTCTTATCGCTTATATCCCGTAGACCGTTGTTTATAACACTAGCTATAAACCGAAACCATATTAGGCTACCGTAGTTGCTATTATCCTTGCTTTGCGGCTAAGAGTTTAAACTAGCGTTATCTATATTAACTAATTTGAGTTTAAGTTATAAAAGCACTTTAGGCCTATAGGACCGGCAGATTTACTACAACGCATTTTCTAGTGACTTTATAACGAAGAATAAAAGGCTAGGGTTAGTACTATCGCGTACTTATACTGTGGGTATATTGGTGCTAATAAATAATGCTAGAAGTAAACGTAGAAGGAACGTCCGCGTCTCTTAAGGCGTTACGCCTAGGGCTAGAATTGATGCAGCTATAGCGGTAGGATATTATTAAAGTAGGAAATTGCGTTAAGGAATTGCATTAAGGCCAAGCTTTAGCTACGCGCTTTTATACCTTCCCCCTAAGAACTAAAACTAGAATACTATAAATAGCAATATAAAACTTACTAGGGAGTATATCCGGAAGCCTTCCTAAAAATGCCCTTAGCTAAAGTTATAATCTATAGTAAGTATACTAAATAGCTATATATGGGGAAATAGTATTTATTAAATATATAAAGAATCTAATCTATCTACCGGAATATTAAATTATCGTCTACACCGCTCCTAATTGTTAATATGCGGTATAGCCTTCTAAAGTCCGCTAATATTTTAGTGGTATCTACCACTAGCTAAATAAAGTTAAACTCTAAGAACTGGTACGCCTTATTTAAGCCCTAAACCAACTTATTTGTAAACCTAATAAGTTACTAAATCTCTGGACCCTTAAGCAACCTATTTCTTACCTAAATATATATTATAATGGGCTCCTCTGCCAGCTTATACCAGAAATCTACCAATATATATACAGAAGTACGAAGAAAATAGCTATATACTACCAAGATTAACACTTATAGAAGAAATACGCGTGTAAGGGCCGCCTAACTAATACTACTAAACGATTAACTAAATGGACTATACCTAATCTTTAGAAGCAAACCGCCTATTAAAGGCTATTCCTAAGCTAACACGGCTTAAGCTTCTTTGCCGTTAATATAGCCGTAACTAATATAGAGGCGGACAACGTTACTAAAGCCAGTAACTATAATTTCCTAGCATTTATATACGGCAGTCTTGTCGCCTATAATAAGAAGGAATAAGTAACGAACACCTATATAGACTGCTGAAATGTCTTTAAGATAGACCCCTAGGTGGAATATACTGGGTAGTATAACTACCTTAACACCGCCAAGTTGGAATTACTCCTAGCCTTAATTAATAAACCTAACCTAGATAATAAGTTAACCCTTACTATAATATAGAATGCTATAGTTAAGCTCTACTAGACCTATAACGAAACTATAGCCTTAAAGGCCGGCATTTTTTTACGGACTAAAGCTATTTGGGATTAGGTACACTAGGACTAATACCGACCCCTCTAATTATACTAAGGCAAGAAGCCCCCTAATAACTACTATAAACCGTAGCAGATAGTGCTTATATTCTTTAGACGGACATAGCCCATAGTAGATAGAGTTAGCCCTAAATATATACTTAATAACTAATAAGAGCGTACCTAGTTAGCGCTACTATGTACTGTAGAGCGTAGTACTAATACCCCTACTAGGTTATGCGAGGGTAATATACTTAGCCCCTTAGCTAAGGCTTGCCTAGTATTTTATCTTTTACTTCTAAACTAGAGAGTACGTAGTACTGAGTATAAGAGTCTCTTAGTATATGCATTAGCCCTATAGGGTATAACAGCAGTAGGGTAGAAGGAGTGCGGCGTATATACTAAGATACTATCGGCTATAATAAAGCTTAGTTAGTTTATAGTTATATAAGCTACCCTAATTGCTAACGTAGACGCCGTTTATAGCAATACCCACTAAAATATACTAGAGGGAAGATGCCTAAAGTTATTAACTAAGATAATAGATAAGTTTATAGTGTAAGGGACTAAAGGATTAATATAGTAGATGCTAGACCTTTAAACCTACGGCTTAAAGGTGCACTTTAAAGCAATAATTAAGGGCGAGGTGGAATGGGTTAATAATAAGCTACTCTATAAAACTATTCGTTTTATAATACCTAAGTTTCGCAATTTTATCTATAGCCTTATTAAAGACGTAGAACGTTTAGTCTACTAAGACCTATTATTTAATAAATAACGTACTAGTACCCTAACCGTGCGGATTAAAGCCCTTTAAAATAACCCTAGTAACTCCGTTTCTAGCTAAAACTTTCTTTAAAACCCCTATAATAAGCATATTTTCTATACCTAGGACTAGCTTATAAACTATATTGCGCTAGATAAATAGCGCTAGGCTATATTTAAACTCTAAGGCCTAAAAGGTAGACTAAATAAGTCTAGTATTAAAACCTACCTTAACTAAGTTAAAGCGCTTTTATATAAGCTTTTAGTGCTTATATACGTTATAGGGGGCTAGCCTATAAGAGGCACCGAGATATTAAGTATACGCTATAGCAATACCGTTATAGGCAAATATCGAAACATTTTTATTATTTATAGTATAGTCATATTCGTACCTTAATACTCTAAGGGCTCCCGCTATACCGGATAGTCTAAGGTTATTTACCAATTTATACCTAGCGAGGTTAGAAAATTAGTTATTCTATACCTCTAGCTTATATTACCATTTTAGCGCGCGTTAGAGTAGATACTCCGGCTGGAGAACACTATATTATATAAAATGTGGCCGCCTAACGCGTAAGGCACTAAATGGAACTCTAGCCGCTTTACTTATACCCTTTAGTAAGAAATGGAGGCTGGCCTAGGATATAGGCTTAATATCTAAATATACCGCCAGGTTGCGATTACTATTAATTAAAAGTACCTAAAGACTTAGTCTGCCTTTATTAAGAGTAGTAATAATAGTGGCTTAGAAAAGGATAAGCTAGGATCTTTTAATATAATATATAAAGAGTAGGCAGGCTATATAGCCTAGATAGGCGAGACTATATATACGCGTCTTATAGGAGAGTTAGTTGGAACTACTATAAGCAAAAGGTAATAATTCTAAAGATTAAGTACCGAGTAGTACGCCTTCCTAGCCTTTCTCCTACGTAGCGCTATAAACACTTCCTCTAAATCCTAAAAGTATATTATACCTATAGATCTAACTAGCAACGCTAAGTAGATAAGATAGCGCGGCCTAAGAACTGTTAACGCTATAATATAGTTAAAAGCTATATGCGGAGAGTAAGCTAAATTTTAGGGTATGTAATAGATCGGTATCCACGCAATCTTATATAGGGAAAGTTTAGTGGTTATTATTATACTAATAGGTAGTAGTAAGAGTCTAATATTTATATTGCCGGCCGCTTATAATAATGCAGGCCTTACTATTATTATTATTCCACTACTCTCTTTCTAACAGAATCTTCTATAAAAATATAAGTTGGCTAGGCTATAGGCCGTAGTATAGAATAGGCGCAGCCCTACTAACGCAGTATTAATAGTATTTATAATACCTAAGGCAGTTAAAGCAGATAGCTTTTAGATATTTATAAATAGAATATAAGTTATAGGCCGCCTAGCACGAATTATAATTAATAAATACTATACCGTACTAAATGGGAGCAGTAAGTTCCGTATGCCTTTATAACGCCTAGGTTATCTAACAGCTATATAAATATAGATAATACTCTTAATAGCTACTCTCCCCCTAACAGAAAAGCAGCGGCTTTAGTGTAAGATACACTTTACCGCTAAGAGTATTAAGTTAATTAGGGCGCCTACCACCAGACGTAATATACGCTATGCTATTATTAATATAGATAAGGAGCCGGTATAGAGCCTAACTATAGCCGCTATTAACTAAGCCGCTTAAGTTATTGGCCGCTATATTACGGGTCTACTAAAGCTATAGGGGAAAGCGATTGTATACTGCTACGCGAGATAAATAACCAATAGTCTTAGTAAAAGCCTTTACTATATAGCCTACTATTCCGAATTAATTAACTAAGAGGATATACTTAAGCGCTTTATTTCTAGTAATAACGGGACTATTATTGCCACGAGCTCGCTAGGTTTGGGCGTTAACGTACCTAGTATAGACGCAGTGCTACACCTAGAAGCTTTAAGGTTGGTTAAAGATTACGCCTAAGAGAGTAGAAGAGTAGGCTATAATAAAAGGGTAAGCCAGGCTGTTATTTTTCTTAGTAATAGGCTTAATGCGCCTACGGACAGCAATTAAGGCCGTAGGGTAGCTCTACTAAACTATCTTTAAAGGGAAGTAGACGTTAAAACCTGCCGTAGGGTAGTACTTAATAAATACCTAAACGGGAAAATAGACGGGATACTGGTCCGGAACGGTTGCACTAATAGTGAGAAGCTATATAATGTCTACGCTGCCAAACAGCTAGACGGTTAAAAGTTAGACGTGCCTATTCTTTTAGACGCTAATAAGGCTGAGTTTATAATATAGGAAGCGCGGATAAGCGTTTAGCAATTAAAAGTAACCGCCTTAGTAAGGGCGGAATAGCTTATACTAGAGTAACTAAAATACTGTCTTATCTAGTAGACGATACACTGCTTAATATATATAGCCTAGGCTAGCGAAGCCTTACATAATATACGTACCTACACTACGCCCTTAGCGGGCACCATTTAGGATACCGCTAGGAGGTTATAATTAATATTACGCTTTACTAAGTTTAGCGGGTGTTATTACTATATAGTGCCTTAAGAGCTATATAACTGGTAGATAAAGGATCCTACCTAGGGCTAGAAACAAAGTGGAGTTAACTAGTGTTAATATAGCGAGCTTATATTAAGCGTTATTTTGGGCATAATAGCGGCTATAAAGGATATTAAATAGGCCTAGGTAAAGCGCTTATAGCGATATAGTACTAACTCTAAAGACATAGAGAGTATAGCAGCGTTCTTATCGGTAAAAGTGGACGCCAATCGATTAGAGGTTCTTAGATTATCGCTTAAGTTAGTATAGTTAACCTAAGTAGTAAAGCAACACTAAGTTAAGGGATTACTACCTTAATAAGGGTCTTAAATGGTGTTATAGACGGCAGAGGTAAATAGCAATATAAATGGTAGATAGTAATTAAGGCAGTTTTTTAAAAGCCTTTCTAAAAGTTACCCTAGCTAACGGCCTAACTATAGTATAATATTAATATATTTACCCCAGTAATATAAGTGGTATAGATCGGTTCTAAAAATAAGGCCAAAACTAGTCTAAAATTTAAATTAAACTTTTAATATAGCTGCTTTGCCTAAGGGTATAAAACATTACTATACTTGCGTATCTAAGTTAGGTAATTCTTTTCCTTAATAACGTTCTAAATTCGTTTTACTTAGCTATATACTAAGTTAGCTAATTTATAAAGGAGGGAATACTAGCCTTATAACTTTCCCTCCTTATTATAACAGACGTAATATATCTTATACGGTAGCTTCTAGATAGTTAAGGGGTTAGCCAAGTCTTTTTCTATATTTATAGTAATATAGAATAAGATTTAGTTTAGCTCTAGGGCTTAAAACGGCTTAATATAGGCATAGTGTTTCCTAAATTCCAAACTATCGGTTAAACGTCCTGCAAAAGCGAGATATGCCTTAATAGCGTCGGTGTACTTAAAAGGGTCCTAACTGGTAAATTCGTTTACTTAAAGTTTAAGAATTATAAATTTCGGCTAGTGTTTAGTACTAAAGGGGTTTAACATTGTAATATATAGATAAGGGGTATTGGCCTTTAGTTGTTTAGGATTTTTAGGTAGTTAGAAATGTAGGGAAATTGCTCGGCTACTAGAAGCGTCGGCTACTATATATACGCAGCCGCCTTATATATATTATTACGGCCTAGCGGAATAGCAACTAATAGGAGACCTAGGTAGTAGTAGGATTAGTTTACCTACGGGACTAATAGATACTTATCACGAATTAATAATAGGGTATCTATATAAGTGTAAATAAACTAACTATTAGCACGGGTTATGTGACCTATTTATTAGTACTATTATAAAAGTAGTCCGCGACTCTAGTTAAGGTTATTAGGACTTAGTAAAGTAAGCTAATAGATTATAATAGAGGAACAATATAGAATATGGCACGACTACTATTACGCTTATAGAGTAACAATTCTTCTTAAATGGTTTTTTAGCAAATATCGCATCTTACTTCGCCCTTTAAGCCCATCTCCTAAGGTATTATAAGGTAGGAAGTATATTAATTATTACCTCCTTATACCCTAGGCCTCGTAAACCTATAATACTACTACTATTTTAACCTAAACCTAAACCGGGCTACCTATTTATTAAGTCCTTAGCGCTAAAGTTTTATATATTGTACTTAATCCTTAGTTATACCTATTACTAAGTATATATCTAGATATAATTACTGTAAATGCTTAAAGCTTAGAGGAGATAGGCTATAATAAGGTAGATATAAACTAGCTAAGTCTTAGTCTTATATATTAAGGGCTTATAGAAGATCTTATATAGATCCACTTATAGGTATATAAATTTCTTAGTTAGGGTATATAAGAGCTACTAAATATCTAAGGTAATAATAGGGATAGAGATGGCCATAATTCTAGTAATAATAGTAACATTACTTATATATTTTAAAGAGAACAAATTAGAATAAGATTTAGGTGGCGTTAAGAAGGATAGTATAGCCTTAATAGGGTATTTATAAGGACTAACTCCGCACTATATAAAAGGTTTATAGAGTTAGGCATTACTACTGCCCGATAAGGCGCTACTTTAGTAGTATTATACAATACTAGGCCATATAGCATTAGGGGTAGGAGAGTACTACTTATATAAAAAAATGCATATAACGGGGGTAATAAAGGCGATATTTAGTGCTAAAGAGAAATTTGTTTTACTAATCTCTACTATCCCTTTCGCTAGTTCTATAAAAGGCGGACTATACGCGAATAATAGAATTAAAAGTATATATATAGTCGCGGGGTCTTAATTGTATTAATTCTATTAGCCAGCTCTTATTAATAATAGTAGGACGGGATATACTAGCGGAAGGGATAGCGTAACCTCTAGGGCGAGAAATATAAATACTTTTATAAACCTTTACTAAGTATTATAGCTTAAATAAATATTTCTAAATTAAAGCTTAAATAAATACTGTATTACGAAAATACTAAGCTAAGGAGAAGGAAAGATATAAAGAAATATATAGGCTAGTTACTAAGGCGCTAGCTAAGCCGAGGGATTATTACCTAGATAGTAGATAGCAAATTAAGGCAGTTTTTTAGAAGCCTTCCTAAAAGTCCTTATATTAGTAGCAGCGTAGCGCGCACAACTAAAGTAAGGAGGTTGGTAACGAGAAAAGTATTACGTAAAGAGGCCGAATTAGTTAAATAAGGTGTCTAGAATTAGTTAGGATTAATATAATACGCTAGCAATTCTATGCCGCCATATAGCAAGTATAGGAGAAAAGGCCCTTTATATATACACTGCTATTAAAATTACCTTTATAGCGTCGGCGCGGATAACTAGGTTTTTAGACCTTGGTTAGTATAGTTTTACCCTACTAACATTTTCGTATAGGCTAACTATCGCGATAGAATACAATAAAATTAACTTCCTTAAATTTTAGTTACTTTCCCATTTAAGTTATATTATTCTATTATATATACTATATTAAGATATCTCCTCTTACGCAACTACTCTTTAATAAGATATAAATAGATGACTTTAGCACTAATCCGGCTTAGGTAATACTTTAGATCTATATAATAGACCTACCTAAATGCCCTTAAAACTATTACAATACTCTTATAGACATATTCTATCGTCAATTCCTTAACTAGTAATACTATTATAAACCGCAGCTTCTAGCTTATAACTATATATATATACCTCCGTATTTTAACACAGACAAACCTATACGGAAGTAGTTTGTTTTAGACCTTAATATTTAAAGCCGCCTAAGTAGAGATAAAGTGCTTTCTCTTCCATATATAGTATACTTAGTATCTTAGCAAGAAAACTAATAGTATATTAACCGGTTATTATATTTATCTATAACGGGCTAATATATTGCAATAGGCTGTTTATCCCTTAAGAACGTTACATTAAGAAAGTAAAAGTATACTACTATACTTTCTATTAGGGAGGGAGATAGAAGTAAGAATTAGTAGCAAAACTAAAACTTAATATATTATAACAACGAAGATAAGCTTAAAAGTTCTTAGGAACAAATAGATAAGCAGCTAGTAGTAAGGGAGATTAAAATAGCTCTTAACTTTATTGACATAAACACTATAAAGTGCGTTAATATCTAATATTAATATAGGACGTATTTATCCGTATCTCTATAATTTTTGCTATTACCCTAAGCTAAAAGTTATATACTCCTAGGGAGTTTTAGGTAGCGTCTCCCCTTAGCATTTAGGATAGTTAATACTATTATCGTTTTCTTAAAGGATATATTCGCGGTCTTATAGCGGAGGACAAAGAGGACCGCCTAGTGGGATATTTATGCATCTTATATAATGCTTAAATTAAAGTAGATCTTCTCCCCTTTGTTTATAGATAGCTACGTAGCAAAATTAAGTAATAACGTCTTAATATATACTGTATAATTCTAGCAAAATTTAAGTTATTAGAAAACTACTATTCTTACTTTAGAGGATTTAGAATGCTAGAATTTATAAATTATTTATATAAGGTTGGCCTAGGAATATACTAAAAATATTTTTATCCTTAAATCTATCCTACCGGGCATCTAGCCGGGCGGTTAAAGGAATATCGCCTTTTTGCTAAAAGTGTTAATACGCCGGAATTTAGCAGCGCTAAATGCCTAATTTTGGCCATAACCTAATGTACCAACTCTTAGCCTCTCTTTTCTCTCTAGCTTATATGCTCTAGCCCCCTAAGATAGGAAATAAAAAGGAAAAAAGAATAAAGAAGAATAAAATTGCAATATAGAAGGCATCGTAAGACGCTTTAAGAACGCGATATAAATCTATTTATATATAACCTCTCTTCTTTCCCCCCCCAGCTATACTATATTGTCTTTTATCCCTACTTACGGATTTTTTTAACTATCTCCCTAATTCCGGCGTACTTATTTATATATCTTATAAATTAGGGGTGCTGCTAACTTATCTTAAAACCTACCTATATATATATTATATAGACTATGCTAAGCACTTACTAGGTAGTAATATATAAAGTAATATTTAAAAAGCCTTCTAAGAAATGGTCCTAGTATACGACCTATAAAGTGAAGTTCCCTAAAAGTCTATAAGACGTAGGGGCTTAAGCGTTAAGTATTATAAGAATAGGCTAGTAAATAGTATTACGGACCGCAAATAACAATAATATTCGCCACTACGTTACTTTAGATAGTTAAGGCAGTTTTTTAAAAGCCTTTCTAAAAGTTCCCCTAGCTAACGGCCTAACCGTAATACAATATTAATATATTACTTTGCCCTAGTAATATAAGTAGTTTAGATTAGTTATAAAAATAAGGCTAAAACCAGTTTAGAATTTAAATCAAACCTTTAATATTACTACTTTGCCTAAGGTAATAAAACATTAGTATACTTACGTATCTAAGTTAAGTAATTATTTTCCTTAATAACGTTCTAAATTCGCTTTACTTAGCTATATACTAAGTTAGCTAATTTATAAAAGAGGGAGTACTAGCCTTATAACTTCCCCTCCTTATTATAACGGACGCGATATATCTTATATAGTAGCTCCTAGATATTTAGGGAGTTGGCCGAGTCTATCTCTATATCTATAGTGATATAAAATAAGGTTTAGTTTACCTTTAGGGCTTAAAACGGCTTAATATAGGAGTGGTGTTTCCTAAATTCTAAATTATCGGTTAAACGTCCTATAAAGGCAAGATATGCCTTAATGGCGTCAGTATACTCAGAAGGGTCCCGACCAGTAAATTTATTTACTTAAAGTTTAAAAATTATACGTTTTGGCTAATGTTTAGCACTAGGGGGGTTTAATATTATATAATATATAGATTGGGGGTTAGCCTCTAGTTGTTTGGGATTTTAAGCGTAGGGAAATTACTCGGCTATTAAAAGCTTCGGCCACCTTACGCATATACACTCTATAATAGCCTAGCTAAATAATAACCAATAGGAGACTTAGGCGGTAGTAGGATTAGTTTACTTATAAAACTAATAAACACCTATTACGAATTAATAATAGGGTGTCTGTATAAGTGTAAGTAACAATTCTTCTTAAATAGTTCCCTAGTAATTATTGCATCCTACTTTACCCTTTAAGCCTATCTCCTAAGGTATTATAAGGTAGGAGGTGCATTAATTATTACAATTATATACTCCGGGCCTTATAAACCTATAATACTACTACTATTATAACCCTTACCCGAACTAGGCTAGCTATCTATTAAGTCCTTAGCGCTAAAGTTATATACATTACACCCAATCCTTAGTTATACCTATTGCTAAGTACGTATTTAGATATAATTACTGTAAACCCTAAGAGCTTAGAGGAGTTAGGCCGGAATAAAGTGGACATAAACCGGCTAAGTCTTAGTTTTGTATATTAAGGGCTTATAAAAGATCTTAAATAGATCCACTTATAGGTATATAAAAGGTTTGGTTAGGGCGTATAAGAGCTACTAAACATCTAACGTAATTATAGGCATTTAGATGGTCACACCCTTAATAATAATAGTAACGTTACTTGCATATTTTAAAGAGAATAAATTAGGGTAAGATTTAGGGGGTATTAAGAAGAATAGTAAGGTGTTTATAAGGACTGACGCCGCACTATATAAAGGGTTTATAGAGTTAGGCATTATTGCTGCCTAATAAGGCGCTACCTTAGTAGTATTATACAACACTGGGCCACATAGCATTGGGGGTAAAGGAGTACTACTTACTTAAAAAAAATNTACATAATGGAGGTAATAAAGGCGATATTTAGTACTTAAGAGAAACTCGTTCTACTAATTTCTACTATAGCGCAACCTCTAGGTATTACAGTATTGGCAAATTGCGGCAGATTACAGCAGATTGCTATAGGTTGCGGTTACGTAACTTAAAGATCGTATAAATCTTTAAGCGGTGCTACTTATTCTCTCCTTTCCTTTTCCTTAACTTCGGATCTTCGTTAATAGACCCTTTTAAGAAATAGTCTTCGTATATAACGTAATGCCTACAACTAATAGAAGGGTGTATATAAAGTAAAGTTCCTAAAAGTCTATAAGGGCGTAGGACTAAGCGGGTAGTAAAAGTAAACGCTAATTAATTAGAGGTTCTCAAATTATTACTTAAGTTGATTTAGTTTACCAAAATAATTAAGCAACGCTGGGTAGGTCCTGTATAACAGGTCTATATAGATTAGCTAAAGGATTTACTACCTTAATAAAGTTTTTTTTAAACGGTATTTAAAACAACAATATTTGCCACTACGTTAGTTTAGATAATTAAGGTAGTAATGGTTAAGGCAGTTTTTTAAAAGCCTTCCTAAAAGTTCCCCTAGCCGACAGCCTAATCGTAGTATAATATTAATATTACTTTGCCCCAGTAATATAAGCGGTTTAGATCGATTCTAAAGTCTAAAATCTAAATTAAACCTTTAATATGGTTGCTTTGCCTAAAGGTATAGAATATCACTATACTTACGTATCCGAGTTAGGTAATTCTTTTCCTTAATGTTCTTAGTTCGTTTTACTTGGCTATACCTCCTTATTACAATGGACGCGATATATATTATACGGTAGCTCCTAGATAGCTAAGGGATTAAATAAGTCTTTCTTTATATCTATAGTGATATAAAATAAGATCTAATTTAGCTCTATAGCTTAAAACGGCTTAATATAGGCGTAGTGTTTCCTAAATTCTAAACTATTAGTTAAACGTCCTGTAAAAGCGATATATGCCTTAATAGCGTTAGTGTGCTTAAAAGGGTCCCAACCAGTAAATATCATTTACTTAAAGTCTAAGAATTATACGTTTTGGCTTAGCGGTTTAGTACTAAGAGATTTAATATTATATAATTATATAGATTAGGAGGTACTGGCCTCTAGTTATTTAGGATTTTAAGTAGTTAGAAGTTATAGGGAAATTGCTTTAGCCGTTAAAAACCGTTAGACTATCTTTATATATACTTATTATAGCTAAGCTAAATAGCAATTAATAGGGAGATATAGGTGGTAATAAAGATTAGTTTGCCTATAGAATCTAATAGATACCTTAATTATAAACTAATAATAGGATTATCTATTATAAGTTTAAATAAACTAACTATTAGCAAGTAGGTTATTATAACCCCTTTATTAATTTAATAAGGTAATAAAATAATCTATATAATTTATATACTAGAATTTAAACCCCTACTAAGTTAGCTTTTAATTATTTAAAAAAAAATACTACTAATAATAATATAATAAGTTATTAGCAGAAATCTATATAATAAATATTAAAATATTTAAGAGTATAAGTAGTCTATCGTATACTTTTAAAATGGCGGGTATTATATTAAGCTTTTAAATAAAGCCCTGATAAAAGCTCTCATATAAAGCTTATTAAAGCTTATATAAGCCTTTACTTAAAGCTTACCCTTTATTATAAAATAGCCCTTATAGTATAATATAATAAAAGTATTATTTTAATAAATTAATACTATCTAGTAGTAATTAAGCAACTTTAAGCTTTTATTATTACTTTAAAAAACTTTATAAAGGGGTTTAAGAAGTCTTTTTTAAGAAAAGCCCTTATATATATAATAAATATTATTAGATTTTATATTTACTTTTAAATTAAGCCTAACTTAAATAGGGTACTTTAGTTACTATAATAGATCCTTTTAATAAAATAATATTACTTAATAATAAATAAAGTAAAAGCTCATATAAAGAGGCGGTTAAGGGGTTTTCTTTAAAAAACTCTATATATATATTTAATATATTAATTAAACTTTAATATATAAGCTCTAAGTTAAAGCTTTTAAACTTAGATTAAAGTTTATATAAAATACTAATATTTTATATATTTAGTGCTATTATAAAGATTATTTATAACTCTAGTTAAGGTTATTAAACTTAATAAATAAGCTAATAATTAAAATAGAAAATTAATATAAAATATAGTATATTTACTTTTATACTTATAGACTAAGTAATAAATCTTTTTAAATAGGTTTTTTTTTTGTAAATATTATATATTATTTTACCTTTTAAGCCTATTTCCTAAGGTATTATAATATAGGAGGTATATTAATTATTGCCTTCTTATACTTTAGGACCTATAATACTACTACTATTTTTTTAATTAATATTAGAGACAGCTTAAGATATTTAAGAATTTCTCTTTTTAGCATTTATGTATATTGCCAACAATCTTCCTAAGGTATTGCAATATCTGGATCTTATTCGCGATTCTTATACTGCCCTAGGCGTGTAGATAATCCCTAATAATATCATTAAATACGGAATTAGAATGGAACCCTAACACGGATTTTAAGTAGAGGATAATAGATTTATGCTAAAGGCACGTCTATATAAGGTGGAGTTAGAATATAATGCTAATAAGAGAAAGGGAAAATATAAAAAGAATAATATAAAATCTAAATATAGGAAATTGGATATAGATGGGGAGCTAGAAGCTCCTATATAAGATCTATTATTACCTATTATTAACGAGTTAGCCTAAAAGGATGATAGGCTAATAGATAAAGAGTAGATTGGTCCTTTAACTAATTTAAAAATTAGTAAGAATTAGTCTTAGTATAGGGGGGCGGGCGCCTATTGCGCGGGTACCGGGCCAGAATATCTACGGTATTATTAGTGGGATTATATAGAGAAGGGCCTTTTATTTAAATAGACTTATAAGGGCCTAAAAATAATTAATAAAGAGGAACTTATATATGATTTTTAGGACTAGGTAAATCTTTTTTAAATTATTTTATAAATTATTTTTAAGATATAGAGGCGTTTATAAATACTCCGTAGGACTACTAAATAAGGAAGTTTATAATGACTAAAACAGCCCTTTCCCTAAAAAACATGTGTTAGCTTATAAAATTTCCACCCTAAGGTAAAATATATAAATAGATGTTAGATAAAAGTTAATCTTTAATAACATTAGATATGGGTTTAATATATATACTATATCTACTTCCCCTAGACACTATTAAAGGGCAAGTATTTAGAGGTAGTGTAGGTGGGAATAAATAAACTAATTAAAAGTCTTATTATTTAGTAAAGAATTTAGCATAACGCTTAATTAATTAAGCGTATAATAAGAAGGTTAATATATAATCTACTTATAGGTATATAAACTTCTTAGTTAGGGCGTATAAGAGCCACTAAATATCTAATGTAATAATAGGGATAGAGATAATCACAATCCTGGTAATAATGGCAACGTTACTTATATATTTTAAAGAGAACAAATTAGAGTAAGATTTAGGCGGCGTTAAGAAGGATAGTATGGCCTTAGTAGGGTGCTTATAAGGACTGAGGCCGCACTATATAAATAGTTTATATTACTACTGCCTAACGAGGCGTTACTTTAGTAGTATTATATAACACTAGATTATATAGTATTAGGGGTAGAAAAGTACTACTTATTTTAAAAAAACATAGGCTAGCTATTAAGGCGTTAGCTAAGCTAAAGAATTACTACCTTAATAAAGGTCTAAAATGGTATTATAGACGGTAAAGGTAAACAGTAATATAGAGAGTAGATAGTAAATTAAGGCAGTTTTTTAAAAGCCTTTCTAAAAGTCCCCCTAGCTAGCGGCCTAACCGTAGTATAATATTAATCTATTACTTTGCCCTAGTAATATAAGTAGTTTAGATAGGTTCTAGAATAAGGCTAAAACTAGTCTAAAATCCAAATTTAATCTTTAATATGGCTGCTTTACCTAAGGGTATAAAACATTACTATACTTATATATCCGAGTTAGGTAATTCTTTTCCTTAATAACGTTCTGAATTTGTTTTACTTAGCTATATACTAAGTTAGCTAATTTATAAAAGAGGGAATACTAGCCTTATAACTTTCCCTCCTTATTATAACGGACGCGATATATCTTATATAGTAGCTCCTAGATAGTTAGGGGGTTAGGTATATCTTTTTCTATATCTATAGTAATATGAAATAAGATCTAGTTTATATTTAGGGCTTAAAACGGCTTAATATAGGCGTAGTATTTCCAGAATTCTAAATTATTAGTTAAACGTCTTATAAAGGCAAGATATGCCTTAATGGCATTAATATACTTAGAATAGTCCCAACTAGTAAATTCGTTTACTTAAAGTCTAAGAATTATATATTTTAGCTAGCGTTTAGCACTAGGGGGTTTAGCACTAGGGGCGTTTAACATTATATAGTCTAAGGATTTTAGGGGTTAGAGTGTAGGGAAATTGCTTAGCTATTATAAGCTTCGGCTATATACGCTATTATAGCCTAGCTAAGCAGCAACCAATAGGAGATCTAGGCGGTAATAATACTTAAGAGGAATCCGTTCTACTATTCCTTACTATAGTATAACTTATAGAAAATACGGATGCTTTTATAAACCTTAACTAAGCACTTATTAGGTGGCAATATATAAGGCAATATTTAGAAAGCCTTTTAAGAAATAGTTTTAGTATATAATGTTATCTAATAAAGGCGTATATAAAGTGAAGTTTCTAAAAGTCTATAAGGCGCATAGGCTTAAGCGTTATATATTACGCGAATAGGCTAGCGTATAACCCTAGGATTTTCGCTAAACTACTTTATAAGCGTATAGCGTAATATTTATATATAAACATCGNAATCCNANNCCCAATTTANACGGTATATTTNTAGAAATTTATAACTTAAATAAATAAAAAAGCTAAAGGCTTNGCGATTATATAAGCTCGCTAGTCTAAATTAGAATCTTAAAAGGTCTATAAACCTAAACTTCTAAATCTTTAACCACTTTTAACTTAAATTCGCATTCTTTAAGTTAACCAATTTAGCTATTCCCAACCCAGCATTTTNGATTTTNGATTTTAGATTTTGGATTCTATTATTTAAGCAACCGTTTATACTGCTAATACTATACTTTTAGCTTAACACGCGTCTAGGTAGCTTTATGCCGCATCTACTCTAGCCACTTTAGTCTTTTTTAGAAGCCTTTTTAGATTTCCTCTTATAAGTCTTACTAGACCCTTACCTTTTTTATTATTATTAAGGCTATGCGCAATACTAACCGTAAACAGATTAAGCCATAAAGTTGGTTAAATTACACTTAGTTAATTAAGATGGACAATAACCCAGCGGATAGTGTTAACTTGCCCCGCGATCCTAATACGGCTATACCTACTACTAAAAATAAATACGCAAGCCTAGTGGCTTCCTTAATGGCTTTAAGCATATTACTACTAGAGGAATATTTACGGAAGCCTTCTATAAATAGTCCTCCACCTAAAACCGCAACGTTATTACTATTATTAGCACGCTCTCTTTTCGCGCCGCCGTTAGACCTATAGCGGGATTTTAATAAGGCACTTAGCGGCATTAACAATTTAATAACGGATGCTACTAGAGTAATTACTGCAGGTAGTAATACGGCGGCTACTAACCCTGCTAATTTAGATATAGATAGCGTAGACTTCCTTTAGAATTTTAACCTAGAGGATATTAAAACCGTGGTAGAAGTACTAGACACTAAAAAGGGTAAGGACGCTAATATCGCTAGAAGCTTACCTAAACTAGCTAACTTCTACGATCTTTCCGCCTAAGAACTAAGCTATATTATAGAAAACGAACCATTTATATCTATATTTAAGGCTATTAACAAAGCCGTCTTTTAGCTAGCTTATAAGGTGTCTATACACATATAGAAACCTTAGCCCCGTATATTTAACCTAAAAATAGTCGTCTACACACTATCTGCGGGAGAGTATTACGGTAACTAGAAGTTCTTTAATCCTTAGTTAGGAGAATAGGATAAATAGAGCTCTATTAACTACTACGCCAATTTTCTATATAAAATAAGATAAACCTTCTACTTTAGGAAAGGAGGATTTTTCTTTAATAAAGGCCTAACCGAGGACATAGCTAACTAGCGCATTTAGTTAATTCTTAAGCACGCTAATATATATAATACTCCTTCTAAGGTTATAAAACATAAGCATAAAGTAAATAAGCGTAAGCTTAAGGGTTTAGAAAATAATACCCTAGGTAAGAGGCAACCGTATACCAGAAAGAAGACTTTTAAAAAGCCTTTTAACAAAAACCTAAGCAGTGCCTTTAGTAATACCTTACCGGTGAATAGTAACGATAACTATAATAAAGAAGAACTAGATATAGTAGACCCGCAATTAATAATTAAGGATATAGCCGTTAATCCGGCAACATTTAATGTAGGTAATAATGACAATAACTACGTCCGCGGGTTAATAAAGCTTAAGCTACCCCTTGAGTTTCGCTAAGTAACAAACTATAAATACCAATACTAGTAATATACCTATATACGCTAGCTTATAAAGACGTATTATAAAGTAATAGCTATTACTAAGCGGATGCAGTTAGGACTTAATAACGCCGCGGCCGTAAGGATAGATAGGTTGGGTATAGTAAACGGCTGGGTATAGGTTATAGAGGACGATGCTACTAAAAAAGATAATAATAATAAAGACCTTAATAGGGCCGATGATATAGTTTATATAGGCCAGCCTATAGTAAAGGATCTCGAAAACCTAGCTAAGCTAAGTAAGCTAATAAACAACGCTAAATACTAATAGGATAATATTAAAAAGTCTATGCGAAACCTTTAGATTAAAGATTAATATAAACCCTATCTCCTTTACCAGTCGTTATCAACGCCGCTCCGCTAGTAGTAGCTTATTAGGATAAATGCTATTATAGACGTACGCGAGTATAGGAAGATGCGGGGAATAATACTAGCGGATATTGTTGGTCTAGGTAAGACTTTTTAGCTCGCTAGCTATATATTATATATAAGTCGCTACTACTACCTATACTAAAGGAGACTTTCCGGAAAGCTTTTTAAAATTGTTCTTATTTACTAACTAGCTCTTAAACAATTAATAAGTAGAAAAAGGCGTTCCGCTACGCTACCGAAAAACGTAATACTGCTGCGCTTAAAGCAATTAGTCTAGTAAAGCCATTCCTAATAGTTGTCCCACTTATACTTATTAAACAGTAGATTAAAGAGCTGCAGTAATTTTTACCTGTTTTTAATATCTAGGTATATTATAATAAATCGTCGACCTAAAAATCCGCCGCTGCTAATATCTAGCGTTAAAACAAAATCCTTACGCAGAAGTATAAACTGTTTAACGGCGATCGCGCTAACGTACGCGTTGTCGTTATTAGTATATACGGCACTATTGCATCACATTACGGCCCGAGCGTACTTAAGAAGTGGCGTAAAAAAACCTATAGGGCGACGTTTAAGGCGAGGGGGTTAGTGTATTAGCCTATTAACTGGTTTAAAATACTAGACAGGAAATAGCCTAGGGATCTCTTAGGTCGATAGTATAGCATTCTACTTAATAAAGCTTATTATATAAGGAATAACGATTCCCTAGCGTATATTACTATTAAGTTTATAGATTGTCCTTTTACTATACTTTATAGCGCTACCCCGCTATTTACGGGTATTAGGGATAACTTTGGCCTAGTGGCGCTAATTAAGCCTTAACTAAAGCTTAACTTCTTAATTAGAACTTCTAATAGCGCCGTCTTTAAGAAGAACAATAACCCCTTTAAGGTAGCGGACGATTACCTAGTGGCTATACTGCGACTAACCTTAGTGTTATTTACTACGTTCGTCCTTAGCCTAGAAGATAGCGTTAAGTAGGGCTATAGGCTTAAGTAGATTTGGTCGCAATATCTTATATATCGGCGGTATATATTATTCTGTTTTATCGGTTCTACCTAAAATGTAATTAGCTAGGCGCTCCCTTGCTATAAAAGCATCGTTTTTGACCTTAATAATCCGCTAATAGCTTAAGCTATCTATAATATATTTGCGGAAGCCTTCCTTAAAAAGCTTATAGTAATAGACACTACTTATATAGGGGATAGTTGCGTTATTATAAACGCCAACAGCTACCGCGCGCTCGTGCTAATGTCTACTTAGCCTATACTAGCGCTCTCTTACTCAGCTATAAATCTACCTAAGAAGAGTAAAAAGGGCTGGTTAAAGAACCCTTATATAATCTATACTATTCTTAAATAAATAGTAAAGTCCCTAGAGCTTCCCGCGGCTATATAGCCGTATAATATCCCGCTAGCGTCTAATATTCTACCGCTTATTAGGGCTATCCTATAACATTTATCCCGGTTAAGCGCCTTAGTCGCTAATATAGCTGACCAGGTTATTAAACGTAAGGAAAAGGTAATTATTTAATTGCTATACCCGCTAGAGCAGCTAATTATCCGCGAGATATTTGTGTCTTTTAGTATTAATACCCACGTGCTGGCCTCTGACCTTACTTAGGGCCAGAAATCCGATCTTATTAAAATTTTTAACTTATTAGATATCTGCTAGGTCCTAATCGCCAGCTATATAGCAAATAGTGCTAGTCTAAACTTGTAGTAAAGCTACTATAATGTCTACCTGTTTGACCCGGCGCCTAGCGTAAACGTATAAAAGTAAGTAATTAGGTATATATATTAATTAGGACAGCCCTATAAGGTTATAATTATTAAATACTATATATAGCAGATGTTTAATAAAAAGGTAGTAAATACCTAAATCCTTCGCGCCCTTCTTGGTCTGATAGCTATAATTAATAAAGATTAAGTTTTTAAAACCTATATATATAATTATATAACGCCTAGGCTAGAGAACGTCCTTAATTTAATATCCCTAAAAGGTTTCCACCTAGACGATAAAGGGAAACTATAGCATTTATTAAATCCTAATATCCTATTAGAGCTGCTAAATAAACCCTTATTTAAACCTAAGGAAGTTCTAATCCAGTTCTTTATAACTTAACGCGGCCGCTAGGCTGTCTAATATAGAGGTTTTAGTAAAGCCTTCTAGGAAAACCTCTATCTAACTATAAAATCCGATCTAGAAGTCCAATTAGAAATAAAAGACAATGAGGATAAATGTCCTAAGTGTAAGCTAAAAGTATTAAGATGTAAGCGTAAGGCTACGCCTAGTAAGGTTAAAGATAATAAAGATATAGGTTTTAATACCGGTATAGCGCCCGTAATAGCTATATAGAAGACGCGCTTATACGCGGTAGGTAAAAAACCTATTAAGGTTACTAGCCCTAAGGTGCGAGCTAAGAAGGCGCCTATTATTAAGACTAAAGCTAGTAAACTAAAAATATTATGGGCTAAGCAGTAAAACACTGGGCCCGCTACTTTTACTATTATTACGGTATCCTCTAGCAAAAACTTATAGAAGCGCGCTAAGGTTAACCTAAACGTTAGTAGAATAACCGCCCCTAATAATAAGTATATATAGTCCTACTTACCCAATACCGTAATTACTGGTTAGACTTTTATTAGAAGGCTTTTTAGATAAGTCTATATTAGTATTTTTATAAGTCTTTATAATTTCCTATATTCTCTACCACTAGAATCCCTACCTATATTAGGTTTCCACTAAGCATCTTTCTTTAATAGGGTTGGTATTACTATCTTCCTACTTAGATACTGATTTCCCGTTAGCCTACTCTTAGCTTCGCTCTTATACTAACCGCTAGTATTAGCGCGCTAGATTTTTGGTCTTATTACCTCCTTATAGATAACCGTAACAGCCTCTAGTTAGCTTTTTAGAAAGGCTTTTTATATTTCTTTCTTACTCCGGTTGGATCTCTTAGGCGTTATTCTAATAGCCATCCTTTTATATTCCCTTTTAATGGTATACCGTCTAAATATTTCCTTTTTTACTTCCCTATTTTACTTTCTTACTTTTCTACTTTCTTACTCTAGCATTTAGTGCTAATACCTTTAGGACCTTAAAATTGCTTAGTTAACTAACAGACCTATTTACTTCTAATGGCGTTAGCTAAGATCTTTTTATAAAAGGCTCCTAATAAAGTACTAATTAATCTATACTTTAGCACTTATTTACTAGCATATATCCCTACTTAGACTTTAGTTATTATTACTACTAGCCCCCCTATATAGAAGAGGTAGTTAGTAATATAAAGACTTCTACCTTAATTAATAACTATATAAGTAATACCTATTTTATCTTATACACTTAACATACTATAAAAAACATTTGTCCGTTATTAGCAGCTTATTTTTTTTTTTTTTTTTATATTTATTGTATTATACTACGTATAATACTACGCATGCAGCCTCTAGGCTATGGCGCTATAGTTCTATATATATAAATCCTTCCTAGGCAGCTTAATATATACTAGTAGCTAAGTGGACACTCTAGCCCGTTTTTAAAATACTAGGGGAGCTCTAGCGACTAATATTTTTTCGTTTTGGTATTTTGCTTACTATAGTCCAGTTTACACTAAGAAAAGGAAATCCTAGCTCTTTTATCTATTTCTGCCGTATTCTACCGTTCCTAAAGTAGAAAAAGCGCTCTAAAAGAAAGATTTTTATTAAATAGTTTTGTACTTAAGAATAAGAGGCGTTATAATAGCTTACTAGCTTAAAAGCAGCTACTAATTACCCCTAAAGCGACTTTTTATCCTATACCCTATCTCTTCTCCTTGCTAAAGAAATAGGTAGGGAATTAGTAATTAATAGGTACTCTCCCTAAAAATAACCTACTAATAGTATTTTATAAGGGCGAACCTTATTATATAAACCCACTCCTATAGGAAAATTTTTACGAAGTTGTCTTATATAGGGTATAAACACCAATTCGCCTATATACCTTAGATTTAACGTACTAAAGTAATATAGGCCGGTCCCTTCTCCTCCCCTATTATAGCCACCCCTATCTACGCATCTGCAGTACGCCTAGAGTGCGGTATTATATAGTATATTATGGCAGTAGTGGTAGTTATAGTAGAGGTTGTCTATAGCGCGATGGCTGTAGATAGGTTATAGAGGTTATCTATAGCGTAATAGCTATAGACAGGTTATAGAGGTCGTCTATAGCATAATAGCTGTAGATAGGTTATAGAGGTTATCTATAGCGTAATAGCTGTAGATAGGTTATAGAGAAGTCGTCTATAGTATAATGGCCGTAGATAGGTTATAGAGGTTGTCTATAGCGTAATAGCTATAAATAGGTTATAGAGGTCGTCTGTAGCGTAATAGCTATAGATAGGTTGTAGAGAGGTCGTCTATAGCGCGATAGCCGTAAATAGGTTGTAGAGAGGTCGTTTATAGCGTAATAGCTGTAGATAGGTTATAGAGAGGTCTACAGCGTAATAGCCGTAGATAGGTTATAGAGAGGTTGTCTATAGCGTAATAGCTATAGATAAGTTAGAGAGGGGTTATCTATAGCGTAATGGCTATAGATAGGTTAGAAAGGGGTTGTCTATAGCGTAATAGCTATAAACTAGTTATAGTAGAGGTTATCTATAGTATAATAGCTATAGACTAGTTATAGTAGAGGTTGCGTTTAGTAATGTGTCTTTAGGGGCTATATAGCCTACGGCGCTATAGTAATAATAATAGAGGAGCGAAAGGGGAGACGATAATAAAGAAGTGAAGGGGGAGATAACGACGAAGGAGTAAAGGGGGAGATAACGACGGAGGAATGAAGGGGGAGATAATAACGGAGGAGTAAAGGGGGAGACGATAACGGAGGAGTGAAGGGGGAGATAACGACAGAGGAGTAAAGGGGGTAGGTAGTTATATATTAGCTAATAATATAGTAGAGTTTAATATACCTACTTATCTAGGCCTCTACCCTAGTTTTCTAGTACTTCGGTCCTAGTTTATAAGTAGTTGGCTGCTACTACCTAATATAGGGATTTTTACCAGTTCTTTCGGATATCTTATAACGGGATTAACCCGAGTACTAGTCCGCCCCCCTGTGGTTTATATAAGAGTTTCCTCCTAGAGTTAGTACGCTTTTACATAGCTTAGGAGCCTTCTATAGCCTCTAGTTTTACACTTCTCTTTATTATTTCCGCTAGCGCGGGTATAAGCTACCATTTATAGGGGTTATAACTTCTATTTTACGCGCCTACTAGCGTAGTCCTATAAGGGCGTTATAGCTGTATCCTGTAATATAGCTAGGTATACCTTTTACGGTTAAGGCCTAGCCAAAACCTCTCCCGCCTAAGTAACTCCTATTTACTCCTTAAGCGTACCTTACTAATATACTACCCTAGCGAGTAAGTAGTCCCGTCTATTAGTACACTAATATATATATCCGTTCTCTTAAGCCATATAATAGTCTCTCTAGCTAGGATGTAATTTTGCCTACCTACTAGGTGCACTAGGGGTTAAAGCCTAGCTAAAGGGTAAGGTCCCTAGAGCCAGCAGTAGCTACTATATACTACGCCCCGCGACTACACTAGGTAGTCGTTTTACGTTACCTATAAGAGTTTCCTTATAATAGGCTGATTGTGTCTTATAGGAGGGGGGCTATAGAGACACTAGGTCCCGTACCGGACGACTTACTCCCCCCCTCCTACTAACTAAGCTTATATCCCCCCTTTTTATAAGCTGGCCTATATTTCTAATTATTAAGTCCTTATCTAACTGGCCTGTATTTCCTTAGAGCCTCCCCTATATAATACGCGTTAGGTTACGTATACTATACCTATTAAAACCCTCCTATAAGTTACCTGGTTAAACGCTATAGGGCCGTTAAAGCTAGCCTATATTTCCGCTGCCTAGAGCTTTACCTATATTTCCACCTCGTTAAGCCATCTAGTCGCCGTTACGTCGCTATTACGTCTATCGTCTAGGTCGCGCGTACTACGCCTATTGAGACCCTCTTTTAAGTTACCTAGGTGTTGGATAGATAGGCCCTTATAGAGGGGCCTTAATAAGTTCTTTAGGTAGGGCCTTAATAAGTTCTTTACGGTGGCCTTAGGGCCTTAATAAGTTTTATATAAGGTATCTATAACGCGTTAACCTTAACAAGTTCTTATAAAAAGAGGTTCCCTACGCCCTCGCCGTATCCCTTTGCGATCTTAAAGCTAGTGTAAGCCTAAGGGTGTCCTATTATATAACTAGGACGTATTTACGTTAACTAGCTATAATAAGGCTAGTTTCGGGCCTGGCTATAAGCCAGGTAGTCGTATATTAGGTAGTTTTCATATCCTAGTTTCCCTTAATAGGCCTCCCTAGGTGGTAGAGTAGGAGCCTTAAGCGGAGGTAGTAAGGCTCCTGGTATTATTAAGGGCGATATATACGCGTCGCGAGCTCAACACTATAGAACCGCAGCGACAGCGCGCTATACGCGCTGCGATGGCTTTCTACCATCGCCTCTGCACTTGGCTATTAAAAGGAACAATTTCCTGATAATATTTCCACCTACGGCGACGTGGACGCGTACAGTAGGGCTTTGCGGGCATTAGCAGCTTATATTAACTAGCTATTATACTTATATACTTTTATACTATATTGGTATCTATAGTATATATCCATTACTTTATAACCGACGCTTATAGGCATATTCTAGAAGGCTTTCTAAAAAGCTCCCTAGTATTATCACGGCAATACTATCTAAGTAGATGTTAACTATTTAGCTATACTACTAGGTATAGAGAGATATATAAGCATATGCTATACTAATCTAGCCTATTACCTAGAGTAAAGCCTATAAATATTACAGTATCTAGGACTATAACTATTTATTACCATTACACTCAACTATTACTATTAGTAACTTAGTTAATTAAGGTATAAGTACGGCAAGAGGGACGCGTAAGCCTATATAATTAGTAGTCTATAAACGAGGATCTAAAGCTAGAGAAAGGAAAGGAGAAGAAGAGCAGCGCTAGTTAAAGTAGGGTTCTTTTATACGGTCCTTTAGTTATATAACTACGAAGTTCTATTAAGTTCTACTAAGTTCTACCAGTTAAGTTCTACTAAGTTTTACTAGTGCTGTAATATTACCCCCCCCTCCGCAAAAGCCTACCCTTAGGCTTTATAGTCCATATTATATTTATAGGGCGTTTTTATCTTTATATTCTTCCGGTAGCTTATTATCTTTACTATACTAGCACTCTATCTACTTATCTAGGTACTTTAGGGGTCCTAGTTTATTAGGGTAGCGGTTATAAAATTTTTAAAGCTTATAGAGACTATTAATAAAGTTCTATATAGGGTACTAGGTAGGATCTAGGTTATAGCCTTTCTAACTAACGTGGTACTTTAGCGTTTTCCTTACTAGTTTATAGGCTAGTACTTCTTTAATTTCCTATTTGTTGTTACCATTAACTTAAATTAGTAGGGGAGGTTTGTTCTTTTATTTAGGTAATAGGTTATTTATAGCTTTCTATAGTTTATCTAGTAAGAAAATAGGGTAAACCTTAATTAAATCTAGGAGCTTTACTTTATATAAGTTACCTATCTTCTTAAGGACCTTATACGGTCCTGCTATTTAATAGTCTAGCTTATAGCTAGGCCGTTCCGTCTTTTAGTTCTTTATTATAACCTAGACTATATTACCTATAGTAAAGTCAGGTTTGCGCCTATGCTTATTTACCTGCTATTTTATTAATTTTTAGGCCTTTTCTAGATTTATATAGGCTACTGTCTAAACTTCCTCTAAGCGCTTAGTGTACTATTAGGCTTTCTTATAAGATAGTTTTTTATATATAGTCCGTGGTCCTTCTAGTTTATTTTAGTTAAAGCTTATTTAGGGTAAATACCCTATTTCTAGTTAGATAGGTGTAAATCCTATAAAGTTATAGGGTAGGGTCGCCTAGGCGTAGTTTATTAGGGGTAGTAGTTTGCCCTAGTTATTCTAAAAGTAGTTAATAAAAGGCTAGAGTCTCTAATCTAAATATTAATTTATAATCTCCGTCTAGCTATCTATTTAGGGGTAGTATACTATAGAGAGCTTTAGCCTAATACTTAGGATTTAGGTAAACTCGTTTTAGAAGGCTAATATAAATTATAGGCCGTAATTAGATATAATAGTATTTAGTAGTTTATAAATACGGTAGATATAATAGATATATAGTTAGGCTACCTTTTTAGCATTAATATTTTTATAATAGGGAATTAAAAATAGGCGCTTACTAAAGTGGTTAACTAGAATTATAACTATATTATATCTATTATAGTTTATTAGTAGCTTATAAAAGTCTATAGAGATATATTACTAGGGGTAGTTAGGTATTAAAAGAGGTTTTAATAGTTCTAGGGTTTTATCTTATAAAATTATAGATCTATAATAGCTATTATAGTTCTATATATAACGGTTAATATCTATAACTATTTTAGGCTAATAGTAGCGGTTACTAATAATCTTATAGATCTTATTTTTTTTAGGGTAGGCTGTAGAGACCTAGGTATAAGCTTTAGTAATAAGCTAGGTTTATAAGTTCTATTTCTTAGCTACTACTAGCTGTTTCTAGTACTTAAGTAGTCCGTTTTTAAGGGACTATAGGCTAATAATATTTTTTACCTTTTTATAGTGTCTGTATAAGTAGAGGTTACGTAGTTATATCTCTAATTAGTTATCCTTATAGTGACTTATCAGCCCCCTATTTAGGCACCGCGATCCTTATAATCCTCTACAAAAGACATAAATAAATTAAAGAATCTATTACCTTATATTGCAATTATAGTACCCCCAGGTAATACTAACACTAATTAGTTAATATTATAGATTAGCTAGGTATTATTACGAAGAGAGGTATTACGCGATCGCTCTTACTAAGGCCCGTTAACTACGTTATGTTTACTAAGGAGAACCCTTTCTATATAGGCCCTAGGAACTTAAAGAACCGACTCCTTTAAGGCTTTGTTTAGTTCGCGTCTATTACGCAAATCAACCCTATACAATCTTTTTACTAAATGCTAGTACCCCTAATACCTAAGAGAGATACTACGCGATCGCTCCTACTAAGGCCTATTGACCACGTTATGTTTACTAAGAAGAACCCTTCCTATATAGGCCCTAGGAACTTAAAGAACCGACTCCTCTAAGGCTTTATTTGGTTCGCGTCTACTATATAAAATTAATACCTAGTATAACCTCTTTACTAAGTGCTAGTACCCCCTAATACCTATTAACCGCTTAATATATAAGACCACGACCTACACCATAATCTACGCTAGTTAATTATGTCTAATATAGGAACTTAATATCCGAACTAGAGTAATAGAATTACCTTAACTAACGAGACTACCGCAGAAGACATTACTAACTATATTAACTTTAAAATTAATAAGTACACTAAATATAACTTTAAAGACAAAAGCCTATGGGAATTATACTAAGAGGACTTTAATAATTTTGAGGTATAGATATTTAAAGACGCTAATAGGCCTGTACTTACGGGACTTAAATAACTACTCTAACGCAATAGAGTATGGGTCTTTAATAAGAAGAGCAAGTTAGTACTATAAGTACTATATAATGTCACCCATAAAGACAACCTTATAGAATGGTTAGATGCAGAAATTAAGCTATATATCGACAATAAAGGACGCTTTAATTTGTATATTATTAACCGCCGTCTTAAATCACGTTTATTAACTCCCTTAACGGCACCTACCCCGACCCTAGCTATCTTAAATAACCTCCCTATAGCCGAGCCTCCCTTACCTATAAACGTTACGGCTCCCCCTATGGACGTTACGGCCCCCTCTATAAACGTTACAGCTCCCCCTATAAATATTATAGCTCCTTCTACAGAAGCTAAAGCCACCACCTATAGTAGAGACTTAGTAACCTTAGTAAAGATATATATAGAGGAAAGCAAGTATAGCGGAGAGGATAATAACTTTAACCGTAAGCTTACGATTTTCAACGACCTTTATAATAGGGTTGATATACTATAAAAGGTAAAGATTAAAGGCTTTTCGATGATGCTATGGGGTATTACTTTTAACTTCTACTATAAGAATAAGGCAACCTATACCACCTTTAACAGCATTTATAATGCCGTATATAACCACTTTAAAGGACTAGAATATAAGTGTAGAATCTTAATAAAATAAAACGCTATAACCTTAAAGACCGTAATAATAAAAAATAAAGGCAAGTCTATAGGGGACTGCCTATAGCTACTGCTTAACGACCTTTATTATTTATAGTATAGTCTTAACGCTAACCTCTATAATAACGACTTCCTATATAATAAGCTCATTATCGCTTATTAAGACATTACTACTTACTAAGTAGCTTGCTTCAACCTACCTACTATACTTACTAGCCTTATAAACAGCCTATAATCGTTATTACGGACGCTTTAAGTACAATGTTATAACTACTTGGAGAAGAGATAGAAGAAGCTAGTTAATTAATATAGGCACGGTCTAGGATAGAGCCAATAGAACTATGTAACGAGGAATGGTAACTAAGGTTATATAATATAATCTATATAATCTGTGCGATCTATAGGATCTATAATAGAGTAGATAGAGCACATATATATTACGTATAAGAAGGATTTTATAGGAGTACGGTTGCGTATTTAAGGACCCTTAGTCCCTACCTAGATAGTTCCTTCCTTATAGTAATTCTTAGAATATAATTGGAGTTAATCTATTAGGTAACCACTCCACTAGTTATTATTACGTTATTAACTTTTATACTTGCATTTCCTACACACCTAGCCTAATAACGAGCCCATCGTAGTTCTTGCTATAAGGTTCCGTTATATAATCACTACCTAGTTATAGTATTAATATAAGAAGTCGAACAACATGCCACTAAAAGCAGCTACTATGACGCCATTAACGGCAGCAACTACTTTAAGGACAGGAGGTAATACTAGTATAGTAAATACTAACTTATAGCAACCTGTAACAGTCGGACAGCTATAGGAAATAGTTAACTAGCTAATAGCTAATAATATAGTATTAAAAGAAAGACTTAACGGGATAGGAGTAGTAAAGATTAAGCTATTATTAATTAAGAGATTTATAAGAGAGAGGTTAAAGCTTAAAGGATTCCTTACGTAGATGCACTTTAAGGTCTTATAGGAGGGAGTAAAGTTACCTACACCTGTGGATCGGATAGCCTATATAGGACTATTTTTATTAGGAAAAGCACTTAAGCGGTTTAAATCTTACCTTACGGAGATATAGGCAAATGGAATGACAACTACTAACTAAGACGTGCGATTTATGTTCTTAAGTTAGGAAGGATTCGCAGAATAACTTACGCAGATGTTTGGAGATCTAGAAGAAACAACTATAATAGAAAGAAAACTCTAGAACCTTGTGTAATAAACTTTAGCAATTAAGTATATAATATAGTTCTAGACACTAGCAACACAAGTAAAGTAAAATAATAGGGCGCTTATAGTATAGTATAAATAAGGACTTAAGGCTAAAGTCTAGGATGTAATTATCCTAATAGAAGATACGGACACCCTAAGGGAACTAATAGATTAAGCGATTAAGATTAATAATAGGATCTTCTAAAGGGAATAGGCTAAGAGAGGCTAGGATAAAGTTCTATAGTTATATAAGGCGTAGAGTACGTAATAATAAAAGCTAAGTTAGAAACTATGGTATAGCGCAGAGCTAATGGACCTAAGTGGTACTAAAGAAGCCTATAAGAGATAGAGTAAACTATAGAAACCCAGAGGATAAGGATTAAGTAATTAAAGGTCTAAAGAATAAAGGCTGAATTAGGGATCTTAATAGCAGAAGATATTTAGGCGGACTTTATAGTAAGAGAAATAGTTTAAAGAAGGAGCTTATATAAATTGCGGAAAACAGGGTTATTATATTAAAGACTATAGAAGTAGGTAGAGTTACTATATAGTAAAAGGTATGAGACTGGTAGACAATATATATATATAGAGGGACAATAATATACTACGAGGAACAAAAGAATGTTTAATTAAAAGTTTTACGTTTTATTATAATAACGCATACCAAATTTATAAGGACGCTAAGTACGGCGTAAGCTATTAGCTATAAGAGCTAGTACCTATAGGATATAGAGGAACTAACGAACTAGTTCGCAGATTAGATATTAAAGACGATAAATTTAACATAGGCAAAATATTCTATAACGATAAGGTAATAAGGGCCGCTTACTAGGAGTAAGCAGACCTCGGAGATGTTATACTAGAGGTAAAGGATAATTCCACTATAAAATAGGGAACATTAGTAGGGATTAAAACCCCACTAGATATAATATCTATCGCTTTATAAGACGTAAGAGAAGTAGGATAGCGAACCACTTCAGCACTTAATAAAGGTAAAAGGCCAAAGGCTTAAGATTCTTAGGACAAGATAAGAGACGACTAAGATTTTTAAAACAAAATAAGGCATACCCTAGGACCTATAATGGACGAAAACTAATAGAGTAGGGCAGTAGCTTAGTTTAGAAATATACGAATAAGCTTAGGATAAAGTTTCTTACGGATATAAGACTCTTAAGACAAGATAAGTAAGATTTAAGACTTTTAAGATAAGATAAGAATACTACGGATACCTAGTCGGACTAAGGCGGGAGCTAAGCTTAAGTTAGAAGTAAGCTTAGGATTAAAGAATCTAAGGGACTAAGATTTTGGAGTATAAATAAGGGCACCTATAGATAAGAGGTAAGGAGCTTCTTTATAGATTAGAGAATCTATAATATAAACAGTAGTTAGACTAGGAGATAGATATATAGACTTAGAAGACTTACTAGGGGAATATAGTGTTTAGCCTAAAGATTAAAAGTTTAATACTAGGATTAAGAAGCAAGATAACTTTAAGAATTAGAGCGTAAGGCGTAAACTAAAAAAAACTATAAAAGAGTTTAGGCAAAGAATTATTGTATAGTAAGAACAGAAATTAGATAAAAGATCTAGTATATTAGGACGTATAAAGGATAGAGCACTAGTATAAAGAATTACTAATAGGCTAAGAGTAGGTATACTAAGAGCTAAGTAGCTTACTAAACTGGAAAATAAAGAGGATTTAGGGATTTTAACTAGGTTTAAGAAACGATATATAAAAGGCTATTACGATATAGTAATAAGAAGATACTTCCTTACGGATAGACTGTATACACTCCAGTAGCTATACTAAAAGTGGTATAGGCAAAGGCATAATAATAAGTAGGAAGATTTCTATATGTAGTTAGATAAAAAAGTTATCTAAAACCACCTAATTATAGAGAAGGCCATAACGCATATTAAAGGAGCCTTAATTATAATGTTAAAGGATTTAAAAGAACGTTTAGAGGACTAAAGAAGCGAGAGACACATCTTAGTACCTACGAATAAAGTTATAACGTTTAGATTAGTATAATAAAGGTTTAAACTTAGGGATAAAGATAAGCTAAGAGTTAACCTAAAGCACCTAGTATACTATATGTTATTATAGATTATATACATAGACAATATATATAAAATGCACAAGAATCTAAAGGAAAAGAATTGGAAATACTTTATAAGAATGTACTAGATAACGGATAAGTAATAATATAGGAATGCTAAATATATGTATAGATGGTATCCAGTAAAGGTCTAAGAGAAAGGAAGTTTAGTACTTTAACTAGAAAGATTCCTTATAGAAGAATACTTAGATAGACGATAGTAGTGGGAATGCTTAGAAAACATATGTCTATAGTATATTAAAGATAAAAAGCAAACTAGGCATTGGTTAAAGAGTAAGCTAAGTATACTAGGATTAAGCAGCTAATAGTTAGGAAAAGTAGAGGCCTATAGAACCAGAGGGAGCTAGTAGTAAAGCCTTAAACCCTTAAAGGAATTCAAGGATAATACCTAAATTTATAAATTAATTAGTAAGATTAGCAGTTTAAAGCGCTAATAGATAGTAGAGTAACGCGAAACCACATCTTACTAGTAGTAGTTAAGAGAATGGGACTACCTTATAGATAAAAGGAGCAACCTTATCTATTAGTTACGATTTTGGGAGATCTAATAACCTATAAAAAAGGGATTATTAATCTTAAAATAAGACCTATTTAGATAACTATTAAAGGAAGATAAATTAAGATGTCTTTTAATATCCTACTATTAGGATAGGATAAGGTAGTGTTAGGTATGCCTTAGTTATAGGAATATAATCTAAGGGTTAATTGGATTACAGGTTAGGTTGATATTAGAAATACTTAATGCCATAAAATATAATAATAAGCTAAGTTAGTATAGTACTAAGTAGGAGTAACCTATAAAGAAATAGAAAAAGGACTAAGTTATATACTAAAGAGATACTATAAGTATAGCAAAAAACTATAGTTACTAGAAAGTAAAAAGCTATTAAAATATATAGTATAGGACTATAAGATAGAATTGGAACTAGGGATAAGTTTAAAGTTTTTTTTAATCTATAAGCTTACCGAGGAAGAAGGTAAAGCGTTAAAAGAGTTTATTTAGGAGAATCTATAAAAGGGATATATTAGACCATCGCAGTTATTAGCGGGTTATNNAGTACTATTNATACNAAAGAANAATNGNAAACTAAGGCTGTNTATTAACTATAGANAGTTAAATAGCATTACTAGGAAGGATAGGTATCCTTTACCCTTAATTAGCGAAATCTAAGACAGGATAAGCAATACGCAAATCTTCACAAAAATAGATCTAAGATGGGCGTACTATTAGATTAGGATTAAGGAAGGCGACGAATAAAAGGCAGCCTTTAGGTTAAAGGAAGGACTATATAAGCTATTAGTTATATAATTTAGGCTTATAAACACACNAGCAACGTTCTAGAAGCGTATTAATAATATATTAAGAGAATACTTAGATGAATTTGTTATAGTATATTTTAATAATATCATTATCTACTTAATAACTAAGGAAAAACACGGAGAATACGTTAAATAGGTCTTAAAGAGACTATAAGAAGAACAGATGCTAGTAGTAATTAAGAAATGCAAGTTCTTTACTAGGAAGACCGATTTTGTTAAATTTATTATTAAACTAGGCTAACTTAGTATAGATCTAAAGAAGATCAAGGCTATAGTAAATTAGTAGGAACTANAGAACNTTANANANTTAAGATNNTTTNTAGGGTTTTNNAATTACTANAGAAGGTTTATAGCNNANTAGTTAAAGGATATTAAGCCATTTACGCGGTTAATAAAGAAAGAAGAACTATAGGCATAGGGAGAGGAGTAAAGAGAACTCTTTAAAAAAGTTAAAGAGTTATTTACCTAGGAGCTAGTTCTTAAGATCTATTAACTAGAACTAGAGACAGTTATAGAAATAGATATATTAAACTATATACTAGGAGTATACTTTATATAAAAATATTAAGATAGATAGCACCTAGTAGCATACTATAGTTAGAAGATAACACTACTAGAATTAAACTATAACATCTATAACAAGGAGTTATTAGGTATAGTTACAGCATTAAAGGAATAGAGAGCATTCTTATAAAGCACAGAAAAACTATTTATAGTTAAAATAGATTATAAGAACCTAATAGAATTCCTAATGATAAAGGAACTCAACTAAAGATAGGTTAGATGGGTAGAGATACTTATAGAATACCATTTTAAGATTTAATATATTAAAGGTATAGATAATACACGGGTAGATACTCTAAGCCGTAAAGCTAAACTATAAAATAAGGAAAAGCTATTAGGGGCTTTATTATAAAAAGATATAGACGGATTAATTAGGTATAATTATTTGAAAATCATAGCAACTTAAGAAGATAATAAACTAGAGAAAGTCTATAAGATACTAGAAAGCTTTTAGGTATAGAGAATTTTAAAAATATAGCTAGAAGATCTACAGACGGATATGTATAAAAATTAAGAAGTAAAGTATATCCTAAAAAGTATAGCAGAGTAGTTTATAGAGGACTTTTATAAGGGATTAACTTAAGGACACAATAGAGCTATAGGCTTAGTGTTAAGACTTTAGGAGGAGTATATTATTAACGGAATCTAGAGGATAGTTAAGAGGGTTACTAAGGAGTGTCTAAATTGCTAAAGGAATAAACTGATAAGGCATAAGCTATATAGAGGGCTACAACCTATTAAAATACTAGAGAGACTATAGGAGGTTATATTATAGGACTTTATTATTAAGTTACTAAAATTAAAAGATCCTATTACCGGACAAGATTATAACGCGATTTTAGTAATAGTAGATAAGCTTATAAAGTAGGGATACTTTATAGTATATATAGAAGAAATCTTAGCGGAAGATATTACTAGAATTTATGTTAAAGAAGTATTTATAAGACATAGGGTACTAAATAAGATTATATTAGATAGAGATCTAAGATTTATAGCAGTATTTTAGGAAGTATTTTTAGCGGAGTAAGGAGTTTAAGTAGTAACTTCTACCGCATATTATCCATAAATAGATAGTTAAATAGAAAGATTAAACTAGACACTAGAATAGTATCTAAGGCATTATATTAATTATGTATAGAATAATTAGGTATTACTATTACTAATTATATAGTTTATATACAATACAACACCTTAAAAAGGAATAGGTATATTACTATTTAAGGCAAATTATGGATATAAGCTAAGAACATTGTTGTTACTATAGTAAGTAAAGAAAATAAGTAGTATAGCTAAAGAAAGAATAAAGGATTTAATAAATTTTTATATAGACCTTATAGAGACAGCTAAGGTAGTACAGTAAAGAATAAAAAGGTACTATAATGCTAAGAGATCTAAGGGACCAGATCTTAAGGAGGGAGATAAAGTATGGCTACTATATAAAAATTTTAAGAGTTGACAACTAAGTAAGAAATTAGACTATATTAGACTAGGACCTTTTAAAATTATATAAAGGATTTTACCGGTCACGTTTAAGTTAAACCTACTAGCTAAAATGAAGATCTACCCTATATAGTATATTGCAATGCTAGAGCTAGTATATAGAAATATTAAGCTATTAGGCTATAAGGCAGATATATATAGAGGATAAGAAGAAGATAAATAGTAAGTTTTAAAGATCGTTAATTAGAAGGATATTAATAACAAAATATAGTATAAGGTTAAGTGGATAGGCTATACTAAGACTACCTAGGAGCTACTAAAGAATTTAAAAAATGCTATAGAAAAGGTATAGAAGTATTAGAAGAGATTAGGTTAAGCAATATTAATAAAGAAGGATTATTAAAGAATAAGTTACTTAAGGGGGACCTAAGAAGAGTAGTTGCCAAACTACTTAGATCTATTTCCTTCTTTATTAGAAGAGAATCCGTTCTTTTATTACCTAGTTCCTATAGACCTTATTTTATAAGTTTTTACTCCTTAGAATAAACCTTCTTACGTACCTTCTTAAGACGGATTAGTTAAGCGGACGCCGCCAAATAAGACTTAAGGGCCCGTTACTAAGCATTGGCAGCCTCCTATTTAGCGTCCTAAAATTAGCGCAATTCCGTAAAAGTAATAGATAGTTTATTATTTAGCCGCGTAGCAGCAGATTAAACACAAGACCCTAAGATAAATTAATTAGGGAACTAGACGACTATTAAGAGTAATAGGTCGTGTATATTTAGCATTAAAAGTAAAGTAAACGTTATAGGATAAATGAATATTCGCTTTAGTACACTCTAAGTAAGAGGACGGTTGTCGCGAAGATGGGTTCGCTAACGCAATATAAACTAACCCCTTTTTTAAATAGCGGAAACATAGAGATGGTATAATCTCACTAAGAGATAATATCGTAGTAATAGTGCGAGCACGACGAGTAGTTAAGGAAGAAGAAATTACTTTAGGTATAATAAGTAATAATATTAGCCAAATTAATTAGATGGATATTACACCTCTAGTAAACAACTTAGAGATGTTTTAAATCTTTAAGGACGAAGATAAAGAGGAGGAAGATGGTGTTATGGACGCTTTAAGTACAATATTATAACTACTTAAAGAAGAGATAGAAGAAGCTAGTTAGTTAATATAGGTATAGTCTAAGATAGAGCTAATAGAACTATGTGACGAGGAATAGTAACTAAAGTTATATAATATAATCTATATAATTTATGCAATCTATAGGATCTATAATAGAGTAGATAAAATATACGTATATTATATATAAGAAGGATTTTATAGGAGTACGGTTGCGTATTTAAGGACCCTTAGTCCCTACCTAGATAGTTCCTTCCTTATAGTAATTTTTAGAATATAATTAGAGTTAATCTATTAGGCAACCACTCCACTAGTTGTTATTACGTTATTAACTTTTATACTTATATTTCCTATACACCTAGCCCAATAACGAGCCTATTATAGTTCTTACTATAAGGTTCCATTACAATCATCAATTATTACTTATAAGAAGATTAATAGTACTATAGGACAACCCGCTAATATATTCTTATAGCCTACAGAATAGCCTACGGACGTATTCTTTACTAACCATCGCTACTACTAACTAACGTCTTGACTAAGTTTATTAAATAATCGTTATAGCAATAATACTAGGACGTGCTTTATATGTAAGAAAGGAAACTATTAGTTAACTAGGTATACTAAAGAAGAATATAACGAAGTAAGAGAAGGATTTAAAAGACGTGTCCACTAGTACCTTGTGGATAATAATATTAATAATAACTTTAATAAGGATATAACGGCTATAGCATTTAATATATTAACCCCAACTACAGTTCCTATTAGCGGTAACTTCTTTTATAATAACTATAGTATTAAGCACTTTATAACCTTAAATAGACTAATACTAATTAAAACGGCTAAGAATATAGTCACGTTTATAAACAACGATGCCTTTACCTATAGCCTTACGGGTAGTATAGAGTCTAGTAGTATAAACCCTAGTAGTATAGAACCTAGTATAGTAAGGCATAGTAATGTTAATAATAAGAGTAGCAATAATAAGGGCAAGAGCGCTACCTACCTCTATAATAATAACCCTCCCAACCTTACCGTTAATATTGACTTCTTTAACTATTATTTCGATAATAACGGATAGGACTTAGCCCTTTTACCTACTTTCCCTATAGTCTATAATAACTTTTATACCTTTTAAAGCCGCCATATCTTTAGTTTTAACTTTAACTACGCTTTATTATAGGACACCTCAGTAATACCTTATACGCGCCTACCTGTCTCTACCGCAATATCCGAATATTTACAATATCCGCAATATTCGCAATATCCGTAGTAATATCCGCAATATCCATAACAATATCCACAACGTCTGCAATATCCGTAATATTCGCAATACCTAAGACATTTGCAATTACTGCCCTAAGCACCTATTAACCTATATACTTCTCCTTTATACTTTTTTACCTTCTTTCCTTTTTATAAATATTGCTAGTATCTATATAAGTAGAGGTTACGTGATTATATCTCTAATTAGTTATTCTTACAGTAACTTATTAGCCCCCTATTTAGGCACCGCGATCCTTATAATCCTTTGCAAAAGATATAAATAAATTAAAGAACCTATTACCTTATATTGTAATTATAGTACCCCTAGGTAATACTAACATATAGTATTCCTATAGAGAAGGGGTTATTTAGTTAGCCTATAGTAGTTTATTAATAAGGTTAAGTTTAAAGGAGTTAATAGAATATATCTTAGCGCCTAAAAAGTCTATACTTAGTTCTACCTATATTTAGGGGTTAAGGTATTCTAGTTATAGTAGTGTTTAGGTTTATAGTAAGATTTTTATAGCCGTCTAGTTATCTAGGTCTTACTTATACCTTATAAAAGCGTCTATATAGTTTATAGCGCCTAATCTATATATAATTAAGAAGTTAAATTAAAATAGGGTATCCGCCTAGTATACTTACTAGGCTATAAGGGCCTTAGTTATTATAAAGTATTCTAAAGCCTTATAATTTAAAACTACCTTAATTAGCTTAGGGGTCCCCTTTAGCTATATATACTAGTGCTAAAAGCTAGAAATAATAGCTAGCATTTCTTTATTATGGATATAGTAATTTAGCTTAGCATCTATTATAGTCTTTAAATAATATATAATAGGGTGCTACTCTCTATCTAGTTGCTTCTAGGAAAAAATACTAGCTATTACACTATTTAAGGTATTAGTTTTTAGTATTAAGGGCTGTTTTAGGTTAAAATAGGTAAATAAGGGAGCTAATACTAGCCGTTTCTTAAGCTTATTAAAGGCCTGCCTATATATAGTATTAAAGTAAAAGGGCTGGTCTTTTTTAGTAAAATAGTTAAGAGGCTAGATAATTCTACTATAGTCCTTAATAAAGCGTTAATAAAAGTTATAAAACCCTAAAAAGAATTATACCCCCTTTACGGTCCGTAAGGGTGCCTACTAGTTAATTACGGCCGTTTTCTTTAGGTTAGTTTTAATTCTATTTATACTAATAATAAAACCTAAGTACTTTATATACTTAATACTAAACTCTAACTTTTTAATATTAACCTAGAGGTTAGCCTTATAGAGCTATTATAGGACTTTATAGACATACTCCTTATATTCTAGCTTATTCTTAAAGTAGATTATAATATTATCTAAATAGGCCGTATAGAAATTATTAAGGTAGTTAAAGAGTATATTATTTATATACCGCTAGTATATAGCTAGTCTATTAGTTAGTTTAAAAGGAAGTACTTTATATTTATATATTCCGTAATAGGTCTAAAATATAGTAAGATCTTTAGACCTAGGGTTTATCCTAATTTAGTAAAAGGCCTAGCGGATATTAAGCTTTATAAAGACCTTAGCTCTACTTATTTAGGCTAAAGTCTTATTAAGTAGAGGTAGTAAATAGCGATCCTTATAGGTTATATTATTTAGCTTATAGTAATTAATATAGAAGTAGAGTCCTTTATTTAGCTTTTTAATAAAAAAAATAGGTAAGATAAAAGGGGCTTAGCTAGGCTTAATAAAGCCCTTATTTAGGTTATTAATAAGATACTACTTTATAGCCTATAATTTAGTAATAAACTATTTATAAAGGGGGCTAAAGCTAAGGGTGTTTTCTTTACCCTACTTAATCTTAATCTTATAGTTATATAGTTAGTAAAATAAAAGTATATTAGACGCTACTTTAAAGAATATGTCCTTAAATTTCTAGTATTAATAGGGTAGCTTTTATTCTACTAGTTCCTTATCTATAAGCTCGCTTTCTTATCTACTAAGCTTATTTCCCTTTTCTTTAATTATTTAATTAATTTTATATAAGCTTATTATAAAGGTAATAGTATTAGGCTAAACTAAGTTCTAATAAAATCCTACGGCACTAATATAGCAGATATTAATTAGTAGGAGGTCCGCTGGTTTCCTTATAGCTATTTTCTAAACTATATTTTATAGTTTAGGGTTTATAATCTTTCTTAGCTTCTATTTTATCTTCTATAGGTTATTCCTTTAATCTATTAGTTTAGTATAATATTTAATATCCCTTATTATTCTTTATAGCTATATAAGGCCTAAGCTCTCTATAGGGGGCTTTTTTAGGTTACTATTAACTTCCTAGGTCTTTAATATAGGTGGCGTAATATAGGTAGTTTAGGGGCGATATAGTATATAGATTTATTACGAATTAAGCTATATATCTTTTTTAAAGGCCTAGTTCCTATATATAGTATTAGCCTAGTAAATAGTATTAATCTAGGGCTATATAAGGTTTTCTATTATAATACTAATTTCTTTTATAAAGAAAGGGGTTAAGGGTAGAGTTTTAGGCTAGGTAAGCTATCTACTTTATATATTAAGCTATAAGCCTAAATAGGCTAGCTATTTTTACCTTAAGATTATATTATAGTTACCTAGGTCTATAATAAGGAAGGGGGTATTATACTACCTTTATTTATTAACACGGAGGTAAATCTATAAGATAGTTATAATAGGTAGTCCTATCCGCCTATTATACCTATAGATAGGAATTAGTTTAGGTAGTTCTTTAATAGGTATATTTAGGAAGTTAGCTAGCTTTATAGTATACTAAATATCTATTAANGTAAAGGNATTTACTCTAAAGTTAGCTAAAGTAGAGGTTAAAACTTAGTATTTATTATAGAATAAAGTATAAGGGATAGTATAGCTTTTTTTACTAATTAGCTAATTTAGATTAATATCTAATATATTAATCCCTTTTAACCCTANAGAGGAGTTTTTCTCTAGGGTTTCTTTTTTTTTAACTTTATGCTATTCTCCTAGATTAATAGAACCTCGTCTACTTTCGCGTTTATTAGGCAATTCTTTATATAGTAACCTTTTTATCTATAAAAGAAGTAAGCTCTTTAATTACTAAGGGCCTATATATAGGGGTTACTATATATAGGCTAAGTATTTACTAAACCTATAGTAGGGCTAGTCGTACGGCTAGCTACTAAATTAGCGGTAGGCTATATAGGTAGTACTATAGGGGTTGCCGATTATACTAGGGTATTGCGGGCTATTCTTATATTACTTATAGTCTAATTTAAAGGGTTTCTGGCTTTATACTATTTAGTATATACCTTAATTTAGTAGAGGCCTTAGTTAATAGCTAAGTACTAGTTTATAAGTTCCTTTAGCGTTTATATAGTAGTAAAAACTAGTAATACGGCTCGCTATAGGTCTAGGGTAAGCTTATTAAATAGGTCTAGTATTAAATCTTCTTAGGGAATTTAAGCCTAGCTAGCTAGGTATAGAAAGCGGGTCTAAAAGGCTAAAAAGGTCTCTATTATTTTTATATTTAGGCTTTTATAATTAAGTTAGGCGTTTTATACTTTAAAGGGGTCCTTATAAATANAAGATAGGTAAATAATTATCTTTTCTTTAGAGAGNAAGGGCTNTATTAAATCCTATATATANTATANACNTAGGTATATTTATATATCCCTACTANTANAGCTAAAGATATAGGCTATTTTAGCTTAAGTAGTAGGGAAGTAGTCCGTATTAACTTTAAGCTTATCTTATAATTAAAGCTTTTAATTATTAAATATAGGGTTAGTTCTGTTTATAAATAATAGGGGGTTTATAACTTTTATAGACCGCGATAATGCTAATACTATATATTAGGCTAGAGCCTTAAGGACTATAGTAAGTCTTTAGGTGTTTAATAATTCCTTATTAGGTATAGGGGGTTTTCTANCTTTAAGCAGCTNTTAAAGTTATTTAATTTTAGTATTAGCTGCTATAAGCTCTACTTAGGAGTTTAAGTTAGTTGCTATTTTACTATTAAAGGTATTTAAGGGTTCTATAGCTACTTTACCAGCTGCTATATTTCTTAGCATTATAGTATAGTTATTAGGGTAACCTTTAGTAGGATTCTATAGGGGTTTTAGTCTATATATATTCTATAGGTCTTATTATTTTTTTCTATTCTTTTAGTTCTAGTAATATTCTTTAGGTTTAATTNTATATTTTATTCTAGTTTATAGTCTATAGATATATTTAAGTTCCTTTTTANAAAAAAAGGGTAGTTAAGCTTTAGATAATATTAGTAACTTAGTTAATTAAGGTATAAGTATAGTAAGAAGGACGCGTAAGCCTATATAATTAGTAGTTTATAAATAAGGATTTAAAGCTAAAGAAAGGAAAGAAGAANAAGAGTAGCGCTAGTTAAAGTAGGGTTTTTTTATATAGTTCTCTAGTTATATAACTATAAAGTTTTATTAAGTTTTACTAAGTTCTACTAGTTAAGTTCTACTAAGTTCTACTAGTGCTATAATAGTTACTATCTTTTATATCCTAGCCACTATTCTTGTCTTAAAAGGACTTATTTAGGGCTATATATATTTATTTATTTAAGCGTTAATAATTACGTCCTTAAGCTTCTTATAGGTAGTATAGGCCTTACTAAACTAGCGCTATATAAGTAAAGCCTAGATACCCTTAATAACGGTATATAGTAAAGTAGCTTCTTTTAACTTTATATGCCTAGTAAGGTCTTTAGAAACCTGCTATATATTAGCCTATATAATACTACTTTAGGTTAGCTAATTATAGACCGCATAGCTATTATCCCTAAAGGTCGCTATATTGTTATAATAAGGAATATTAATGCTAATAGCCTATATGCTATTATTAACACTAAGTATATTAATATGTTATAGTTACTCTATATTTAGGTTCTTATTAGAATTTTATTAGCTATATAATACTATTAACCTTTTTAAAGTTCCCTTTACTATATATACTTTTTAGGAAGCCTTTTTAAAAATATCTATATTATAGAACTTACCTATAATACCTATTTCNACTACTTTCTATCTATTTTCTATTTTAATTATATTCTATTTCCCTACTATTANAACTTACCTATTATATATTTTAAATTTAATATTTATTAAAGGATCTCTCCTTAAATATTATCTTATATTATTAAACCTAATTACTACTTTAACTACCTCTTNCTTCCTTAATTTATNCTTTACTACTTATACCTAGCTATNTATAAAATTAAGTATTATACCTATATTATATATAGTTNNTCTTTCTTTTATTTTANTATAGCTACTACTTANATATTTATNTAAAGGCTTTNTAGAAGTNTTNTTAGTACCTTAGTTATAGGCTATACCTTTCTTACCTATACTATTGTTTTATAAACTAATAATTAACTATATNCCTTACTTAGTTAGATNCTTTATTAGTAAAAATAATTTATTNTTTCCTAAAGTAAAATANACTTAGAAGAATAGATATAAATTTTAAATTATAAAAATTATAAAAAATAGTTAGTTAGAGCTTATATAATTATACTATATTAATATTTATTTTTCTAGATTTAAAGCTAAACTTCTATTCCCTTAATAACTTAATTTAATTTCTATTTTCTAAATTCTACCTTCTAAATTTCTATCTACCAGCTATTAAAAATCTTGTGAAAATAAACTATTTATAGAATTGTGATCTAATACTTGCATATATACGCGTTTATACTATTAATTATACTAAGCCTAATCCTAATCTATATTTAGGCTGTATAATTTATATACTAGAAAAGGTTATATATGGCCTTAATCCTATATAGTGCAACTTTATATATAAGGATTAAGTCCATTTCTTTACTGACCCTAACTATCCCTATTAACAATATATTAATTACTTTATTCTAAATAACAACTACTATTAAGTAAGTTTATACTAATATATACTTTACTACTCTAACTTATAATAAATAGGTCCCTAAGAAGCATACTAATACTATAAAGGCCGTAATAGGCAGATTACTTATTAATAGGAAGCCACCCTTAGCTGGAGCTAATATATACCCTAGACTATAGGCTAATAATAAGTAGCGCTATAAGACTAAAGAATTAGCACTAGCTCTAATATAAACGTAAGTCCACTATATATTATAACCCTAATATTATAATAACTAATATAGTATATCTATTAAAAAATATAGACCCAGTTCTTAAATTATATTACACTTTAGCACTACGTCCTTTATTAATAATAAAGCTGAGATTAAACCTTATATAAATACTATTATGGTTAGTTATTAATCCTAAGCTATACTAGCTTAGTAAACTAATGTTTATTAGAATATCTATAAGGAGTTTGGCGATAGTTACCCTAATATTATAGTAGTTAATAAAGCGGCGCTAATAATTGCACTTACGAAAGGGGTTAGGATATTACTTTTTAGGTATAAGTCTAAATAGTATAAAGCGGCTAGTGTAGAGCTAGAGGCTGCGGTAAATAGGTTTAAGTTAGAGTAACTTTAAGTTTACTTCTTTAGATATAGGGTTAATGGTTTTAAATTGCATATAGAGGACTTCTTAAGTTAGGTATTAGAGATATCTAATATTAATTTAAAATTGGTAATTAGGTTTATAGAGTAATTAGATATATTATATTATAATAAAGATGTCTCTATAAAGTGGAAATAAATAGTAGTATATTATAATAGATTAATATATTATATAATATAGATTAAAGGGAGTTTTTAGAAAGGCTTCCTAAAAATATCTATAGGTAGTATATTAGGAAATAAAATATAGTATATATTAGACCAAAGTATTCTAAAAATAGTGGTTATATTTAAAATATATAATAGGTAAGTTTTAATAGTAGGTTAGTATAATATAGTTTAGAAAATAGTAGAAAATAAATTAATAGGTATAAAGTAGTAGAAAAAGAGGTATTATGGATAAGTTCTATAATATATATATTTTTATTTAGGGATTTTAAAAAAGGGTATATAGTTTAGAGAAGTGTAATATAAAATATAGCGATATAGTATTATTAGTAGTAAGGTAGTTTTAAAGGATAATAATTGGATTTAAATTATATAATAGATCGCTTATATAATCTAAAGTATATAAAAAAAAAATTTAATTAAAATCCTAAACTTCTAAAAGCTTATTACGGAATAGAACCTAAATATTAAATTTAACTCTATTCTAAGCATCCTTTATTAATTTTAATTTCGGGATGCTATAGATACTACTCTTAGCCCTACTTACTTAAAGGCCTAACCTAGTATTCCTTAACATCCTTAAATAACGACGTAATGATGCAATTTTAAAGGCAAAGCTAAACGCTAATATATATATGGCATGCTTAATAACGGCATTTAAAGCGTTTTAGGTCGATTATGTTCCTGACTAGTGTATATTTATTAGCGTAGAAAGATATAAATACTTTGACCTTAATCTTATTAATAGCGCTTAACTATATTGCTTATGCCTTTAAGATAAAAATAAATGCTTTTAGGTATAAGATAGCTATATTATATAGTTCTAATATATACTAATATATATAGATGCCTAAATCGCTAGTACTAATAATAAAGAGTATTATAAGTTAATTTATAGTTAATAGAGTACTTCTTAAAGCTAAAAGCTGGATGCTAGAGGAACTTACTAAAGATAAAGTATGGGTTAGCGAAGTTAAGGAGCTATAAAAGCGGGTAATTCTATTATTAGTATAGGGTTATAATATAATAGTAGTGTACTAAGTAATATAGGGTCTTAATAGGGATATATAAAACTCCGTTTAATGTCCTATAGTATATAGGATAAGAAGTATATATTAGGGTTTATATTAAGTTTTAGTAAATTAGTTTTATAAGTGCTAAATTATAATATATACCCTATCGTTAATTCCATCCTGCCCTCTATACCTTTTCTCCCCCTCTTATTCGCTCGCTTATTTTAATGGGGTATTGGTATATTGGTACCTCTCTACTACCGACCTACTAATTTAAATTGATCCGTATTAACGACTTTATTAACCAACTACTTTAATAATTAAATTAACCGGATTTACACTAAGACCAATACTAGAGGCGACGCGCTCTATACGCGTAAGAGGATATTTTANAAGCCTTNNNAAAAACAACNAAGTAAAAAGGNGGGGGGGGGGGGGATTTGTTACGGGACTTACCCGTTTTTAACGTTCCTTACCTATACTTACGTTTCGTCCCATCCCCTTATAACCCCTATTTATATATACCTAGTATATAAAGTCTTCTTCTTTATTTAAATGTCTTATATTTAAATATATACGAAGTCTTTCTAATTACTACTCCGTTTAGTATATTGTATCCGCTTATACCTACTTTATAATAGGGATAAATTTAAAGCTCTAATAGGAATGTAAAATAAACGTGCCCCTTAGGCCCTGCAATTTTATTTTCTAAATAATCCTTTTAAGCCACTAACTTAAGGAAATTAAATCTATAAGCCTTTTACTATATTGGCGAAACCACTATTAATTTCGCGTATTTTACGCATTTACTTATTATAGACGTAAACCTCTATTAATCCCGTGTCGCCCTTTTTAATTTCCTTAGCCCTTATCTACTTATTTTTAAGACCTTTTCGCTATTTATAGCTTTACCATTTATATAAATAGATCTCTTTCAATATCTAGAGTATTACTAAGTATAGGTATACAATCCCTGTAGGTTTGCTATTAAGCTAAACTACTATAAAGCCTACCTAACGACTTGCTACTCCAATTACCTAAACCTTAGTTGTAAGGAGAAAGTGTAGCTTATAATTATAGAGCTTATACGGAAGCCGCTATCCAATCCCCAAACTACCCGCGTATTAACCCCTACTATAGCCCTATGTGCTATACCTTTTCTTCTAATCTATAATAGCCTTACTTGCCTATAGTATCCGTATATTATATAAGCGGAAAAGAAAATGGCTAACCATTACTAAGAGGAGTATATTTTAAGTAAAGGCCGTAAAGGCCGCCTGCCTAAGTCTCTTACGCTAGCACCGCTATATTAGAAGAAGGTAACATACTAACGTCTTTTTGTTAGCGGCGTAGGGAGTTACTTCTTCGCTGTCATTTCGCCAGCTTAGCTAAAGGAAGAGAAAGGCACGCGGCAATACCAGGAAATGGCGTAAGCTTTACCTAAGGCGGACTTTGTAAAGGGTTAGGTTAATAAGTTGCTAAAGGATAGTCTGCAGGAGATCGATGCGTTAGAGGATATTATTTTAGATAACACCGCCTAGACGGAGATGTCTCCGTGGCTTAAGATGACTTATTAGCCTCAATACCTCTAGGGTTACAGCTTTAAGGAAGTTGCTCCCTTAGCCTTTCTAGCTGACCCCGCAATAGAGCCTTTACTTGCGGAATTTTCCTAAAGCCTTAAGCAGATCGTTAAGGAATCGCACCACTCTATATACGCCGATAAAGTAAACGTATTTGACTAGGTACAAATTAATAGCTTTATCTAGGATAGAAGAGCTTAGGACCGTCCGCTAATAATTAAGCTTAAGAAGGCAATATTTAGAGGGTATAAGCTAGTTTTCCAGCGACTAATATGCTTTGTATTTCGCACCGTCTAGCCAGACTAGTGTATTATATTATTACACCAGCTAACCGCCGTATAGCTTACTTATCTAGACTAAATAATAGGGTATAGAGAGGAGCTGTTGGCCGTAAAAGCGGAGGAGAAGTAACGGGTAAAGAAGGATTAAAACTGATATAATATGCTTCTTAGGGATATTAAGTCCCAGCTAGACCGTGCCTACCTTTTATTTTATATCTCGCTATTAGACTATACTTTAAAAGGCGATCTTTTCGAGAGCGCCGTAGTTGGGTTTTTAGCCGTATTAGGTATAGACCTAGAGAAGAAAATTTTTAGGGGCGTGTATTTGTACACGAGTTACCTATCGGCGTTTATTAAGATAGCGTAGATGCTCGTTATATAACGGGCCGTAATTATAGCAGAAGAAGGGGACATTAACTATTTAGCGGATATTTTGGACAAAATAAGAGAGTAATTTATAATCTATGGGAGCAGATCGCCCTTTAACTAGGTGCTGCGACTATAAGCATATAGTAAAAAAATCCGGAACACGACTATAAGCCTAGGCTATATCTATTGGTTGGATGACTATAAGAAGCTAATATATAAGACGCTCGAAATAACTATAACCGACTTTAAGAACTTTATTTATATGTAGGTAGAACTAGCGCAGTCGGAACTAGAACAACTTTTTCTTTTATATAACGATAAAAAGCGGAAGGATATAATACTAACTTTTTAGCTACGCGACTTAAAGGATAATCTAACTTAAAACGCTAAGGGGTAGAGTTTTTTTAAGGACACCCAGAATAAAGCCAGTTTGCCTAATAGCAAACGGTAGATACTTAATCGCGTACTTAAGACGGATTAGCTGTGGGTAGAGTTCCTAGAGGTGCGGAAAAAGGATATAAAAGTAATATAAAAGCTAGCGGCGATAAAGGAGTACGTATTTTAGATTAATAACTTTCTTAAACAACTCCTCCTGCTTATCTATCTCACTTTAGGCTAACCTGCTCGCGGTACGGAAATCCTAAGCTTATAGTATTTCAATATTATATACGGGCACTACTGGAGCATTTTTATTAAGAATAGGCTGGTTAGTACGGTAATGGCTTACTATAAGGGTTATAGCATTATTGGCAATACTAAGATTATCTACCGCTATCTGCTAAGGGAGGTGGGCGAGCTGGTTATCTACTACCTGTAGTTAATTCTCCTGTTTTAGTAGAAGCTAGAGTTATTTACGTTTAATAAAAAGGATCGCCTATTGCTATTTCTTTAGGCTAAGGGCGAGGAGGGCTAGAACAGTCCCTAGCTAACTATAGTGCTTAAACGCGAGGCGGAGAAGTATTTAAAAACGTGTATAAATATTACCTTTTACTAGCATGCCGTGATTATAATATCCCGCGCTTACCTAAAGTGTAGTAGCTTTAAGCGCGACTACGGAATAGATAATACTAGCGTAAATAACTAGGTAAGCTATATATTATGAATTACTGGCACGATTTACGTATAAGGGCTAGAGGAGGCTTTAGGTACGGTTAAGGTAAGGAGGGCGGAGTATTAAGCAATTAGTTGCGAGTGGCATAACTTTCTTAGGTTTTAGGTCTACTTAGCAGTAAGAAAGCGGCCGGTGTTTAAGTTAGTTAATAATAGCGAAGCCTAGGCTAGCAAGGCGGCTAAAAGGCAAAGGCGTACCACGTCCTATAGAGAGGAGAGGGAAATTTAGTAACTAGAAGAGTTGTATATAGGGCTAGATATAATTAGCGGTAGGGTATATAAATAGCAACGCATACTTCCTAGCTTATATAGGGAGTATTTTCCGAAGCCTTCCTAAAAATACCTATTACTTAAGTTATAATTTATAGCAAGTACACTAAATAGGTATATATATGAAATAATTAGATATAGTTAAACTTTAAGAGCTAATACGCGTTGTTTAAGGCGTAAAGTATATCTAAGGCGTAAAATAACTTGCCCTGTCACAATATTTCAAACTAGATTACGTAGTTGGCAGATTATTAAAAGACTTGTGCCCTTATCTCTACCCTATCCTTTAATTAATCGCTTAACGCCCAATTTAACGTCCTTATAGCTATTGTACCCTAAAATAATGCCCTTAAGCCCTTACCTAGATACTATTATATACTATTATTAATTCCAATTATTATAAGCCTTTTCGGTACTGTACTATGGGTAGAACTAATTTTTGCCGGCTAAGGTTTCTAACCAAAGGTAGGGTAGAACTATTTATAAAACTATAAGGGAACTGTACCCTAAACGAGCTCCAATCCGGATGCAATTTTAGTAGGGCCTGTGGCTATACCTTAGCTACAATCCTACCTATCTAAAAATTCTAAAATCCTACTAATATACATATACGGTTGCGATATAGTGGAGTAGTCAATTCGGTTTAGATAAAGGGGGGATTAGGGGACGGTTACACCGATCCGACTCGTGTGCGCTAAAATTGCAGTGCTAATAAGAGATAAGGCTGCGATTTGCTATGCGCCCTAAGTGTGTTAAATAGCGCCGACTGCCTAATTTAAGCTACGTACTAAGCCTTAATCTGTAGATTTTTAGAAAGGCTTTTATAAAATGTCTATATTTACTATATACACCTAATAATACTACTATAATAAAAGAAATTAATCCTACTAACTTAAGGAATAGGTGAGGAAGAAATATCCTTAATAGCTAGCGTAGGATAACGGTTAAATAGCTAAAGTACGTCGGAAAGATCTATTTCCTATAGTTAATTATTACTTATATCTTTAATAGGAAGATAACTATAAGGTAGCTGCTAGCCCGCCAATACATTTTGCATAAAGTCTTCTATTAGTCGACTAAACTTAACGGCGTCTAGGTAAAACCACTGAATAAGGTTAAGAAATACGTCGAATATACCTAATAAGAGCCGCTCTATAAAAAAATAAGGTATTTTAGATATAGGAATAAGAGCAAAAATGCCAGAACTAAGTGCCTTCTATATATAATACTATCGATAGCCCTTATAAAGACACTTTGTAAAGTACCGCTATTACTTATTAGATAGAGTAGAGAAGTCGGCTAGCGATAAAGAAGGCGTATCTGTAGATAGGTAGAGTGCCTTAAAGAGCTACTGCTTAACTAAAGACGCGTCGCTAATACCTTTACCCTGTGCACTTAATCGCGTACAATTTAGGAGTGCTTCCGTATTTTGATAGTAATTGTAGAGGTATACAAGATAATAATGATAGAGAATCTCCTAAAGTATTCCGGTTGCTTTAATACTAGTAATGTTAAAGAAAGCCTTTTGGAAGCCTAATAGCGCCGCGTTTATATTTTAGCTGCCGGACGTAGAAGTAACTAAGGACTATAATAATAATTGGGGAGGATGTGAGGATAACTGGGGACTAGTCTGCCGGTTTAAATCTATAGTGCTATTTTTTCGCTAGTGGGTAAGTATAGCCTTAACGTTTTTAACAGCTTCGCCGCTGCTAATAGCGCTTGCCCTATAGACCAACGCCGACGCCTTTTATCTACCTATTCCTATATAGTTAGCCTATTTAGCTAACTAGCTAAGCTTCCTTCCGTTCTCCTATATATATGCATCCTATATACTATCCTCTTCCTTAGTTACAAATACCTTTAAGAGCTTATTTTCCAACCTTTTACGCCTATCCCTTTCCTTATGCCTGTTTATATTACTAACCGTTATAATATACTCCGGGCCTAGTGTAGTTATGTGGTTCTAAACACGCCTAGTAGGCGGTTAAGATAGAGAAGCATTAGATATTAGCCTTGGCCTTTTGCCCCTATGGCGGGCACTCTTATTGCTTATGTCCCGTAGACCGTTGTTTATAACACTAGCCGTAGACCGAAACCGTACTGGGCTACTATAGTTGCTATCGTCCTCGCTTTACGGCTAAAAGTCTAGACTAGCGTTGTCTATATTAATTGGTTTGGGTTTAAGTTATAGAAGTACTTTAGGCCTATAGGACCGGCGGATCTACTGTAACATATCTTCCGGTAACTTTATAATGAAGAACGAGAGGCTAGGGTTAGTGCTATTGCGCACCTATACTGCGGGCATGTTGGTGCCGATAAACAATACCGGAAGTAAACGTAGAAGGAATGTCCGCGTCTCTTAAGGCGTCACGCCTAGGGCTAGAATTGATGCAGCTATGGCGGTGGGATATTATTAAAGTAGGAAATCGTGTTAAGGAATTGCATTAAGGCTAAGCTTTGGCTACGCGCTTTTATACCTTCCCCCTAAGAACTGAAACTAGAACACTATAAATAGTAATATAAAACTTACCAGGGAGTATTTCTGGAAGCCTTCCTAAAAATGCTTTTAGCTAAAGTTATAATCTATAGTAAGTATACTAAATAGCTATATATAGGGAAACAGTATTTATTAAATATATAGAGAATCTAATCCATCTACTGGAATACTAAATTATTATCTATACCGCTCCTAATTGTTAATATATAGTATAGCCTTCCGAAGTTTGCTAACATTTTAGCGGCATTTACTACTAGCTGGATAAAGTTGAACTTTAAGAACTGGTACGCCTTATTTAAGCCCTAGACTAACTTATTTGCAAACCTAATAAGTTACTAAATTTTTAGACCCTTAAGCAACCTATTTTTTACCTAAATATATATTACGACGGGCTCCTCTACTAGCTTATACTAGAAATCTGCTGATATATATATAGAAGTACGAAGAAAATAGCTATATACTACTAAGATTAATACTTGTAGAAGAAATACGCGTGTAAGGGCCGCCTAACTAATACTACTAGATAACTAACCGAATGGACTATACCTGATCTCTAGAAGCAAACCGCCTATTAAAGGCTATTCCTAAGCCGATATAGCTTAAGCTTCTTTGCCGTTAATATAGCCGTAACTAATATAGAGGTGGATAATATTACTAAAGCTAGCAACCATAATTTCCTAGCATTTATACACGGTAGTCTTATTGCCTATAATGAGAAGGAATGAGTAATAAACACCTATATAGACTGCTAAAATGTCTTTAAGATAAACCCCTAGGTAGAACGTACTGGGTAGTATAACTACCTTAATACTACTAAGTTGGAATTACTTTTAGCCTTAATTAATAAACCTAACCCAAATAACGAGTTAACCCTTATTATAATATAGAATGCTATAGCCGAGCTTTACTAGACCTATAATGAAACTATAGCCTTAAAGGCTAGCATCTTTCTATAGACTAAAGCTATCCGGGACTAGGTATACTAGGACTAATACTAACCCCTCCAATCGTACTAAGGTAAGAAGCCCCCTAACGACTACTATAGACTATAGTAAATAGTGCTTATATTCTTTAGACGGATATAACCCGTAGTAGATAGAGTTAGCCCTAGATATATACTTAATAACTAATAAGAGCGTGCCTAGTTAGCGCTACTGCGTACTGTAGAGCGTAGTACTAATACCCCTACTAGGTTATATAAGGGCGATATACTTAGCCCCTTAGCTAAGGCTTACCTAATATTTTATCTTTTACTTCTAGACTAGAGAGTACGCAGTACTAAGTATAAGAGTCCCTTAGTATATACATTAGCCCTATAGGGTATAACAGCAGCGGGGTAGAAGGAGTGCGGCGTATATACTAAGACACTATCGGCTATAATAAAGCTTAGTTAGTTTATAGTTATATAAGCTACCCTAATTGCTAATATAGACGCCGTCTATAGTAATACCCACTAAGATATACTAAAGGAAAGATGCCTAGAGTCGTTAACTAAGATAATAGATAAGTTTATGGTATAAGGGACTAAGGGACTAATATAGTGGATGCTAGACCTTTAAACCTACGGCCTAAAGGTGCACTTTAAAGCAATAATTAAGGGCGAGGTGGAATAGGTTAATAACGAGCTACTCTACAAAACTATTCATTTTACAATGCCTAAGTTTCGCAGTTTTGTCTATAGCCTTATTAAAGACGTGGAACATTTAGTTTACCAAGACCTACTATTTAATAAATAATATACTAGTACCCTAACTGTATAGATTAAAGCCCTTTAGGACAACCCTAGTAACTCCATTCCTGGCTAGAACTTTCTTTAAGACCCCTATAATAAGCATATTTTCTATACCTAGAACTAGCTTATAAACTATATTACGCTAGATAAACAGCGCTAGGCTATGTTTAAACTTTAAGGCCTAGAAGGTAGACTAAATAAATCCGGTATTAAAACCTACCTTAACTAAGTTAAAGCGCTTTTGTATAAGCTTTTAGTGCTTATATACATTATAGGGGGCTAGCCCGCGAGAGGCACTAAGATATTAAGTATACGCTATAGCAACACCGTTATAGGCAAATATTAAAACATTTTTATTATCTATGGTATAGTCGCATTTATACCTTAATACTTTAAGGGCTTCCGCTATACCGGACGGTCTAAGGTCATTTACTAATTTATACCTAGTAAGGTTAGGAGATTAGTCGTTCTATACCTCTAGCTTATATTACTATTTTAGCGCGCATTAAAGCAGATACTCTAGCTAGAGAATACTATATTATATAAAATATGGCCGCCTAATACGCAAGGCACTAAATAGAACTCTGGCCGTTTTACTTATGCCCTTTAGTAAGAAATAGAGGCTGGCCTAGGATATAGGCTTAATATCCAAATATACTACTAGGTTGTAATTGCTATTGGTTAAAAATACCTAAAGACTTAATCTACCTTTATTAAGAGTAGTAATAATAATAGCTTAGAAAAGGATAAGCTAGGATCTTTTAATATAATATATAAAGAGTAGGTAGGCTATACGGCCTAGATAGGCGAGACTGTATATATACGTTTTATAGGAGAGTTAGTTGGAACTACTATAAGTAAAAGGCAATAATTCTAAAGATTAAGTATTAAGTAGTACGCCTTCCTAGCCTTTCTCCTATATAGCGCTATAAATACTTCCTCTAAATCCTAAAAGTATATTATACCTATAGATCTAACCGGTAACACTAAGTAGATAAAATAGCACGGCCTAAGAACTATTAACGCTATAATATAGTTAAAAGCTATATATGGAGAGCAAGCTGAATTTTAGGGTATATAATAGATCGGTATCCATGTAATCTTATATAGGGAAAGTTTAGTAGTTATTATTATACTAATAGGCGGTAATAAGAGTCTGATGTTTATATTACTGGCCGCTTATAATAATACAGGCCTTACTATTATTATTATTCTGCTACTCTCTCTCTAATAGGATCTTCTATAAAAATGCAAGTTGGCTAGGCTATAGGCCATAGCATAGGATAGGCGCAGCCCTACTAACGCAGCATTAATAGTATTTATAACGCCTAAGGCGGTTAAAGTAGATAGCTTTTAAATATTTATAAATAGAATGCGAGTTATAGGCCGCCTAGTACAAATTATAATCAATAAATACTATACCGTACTAAACGGGAGTAGTAAGTTCCGCGCGCCTTTATAACGCCTAGGTCGTCTAGTAGCTATATAAATATAAATAGTGCTCCTAATAGCTACTCTCCCTCTAATAGAAGAGCAGCGGCTTTAGTATAAGATGCACTTTACCGCTAAAAGTGTTAAGTTAATTAGGGCGCCTACCACTAGACGTAATATACGCTATACTATTATTAATATAGATAAGGAGCTAGTATAGAGCCTAACTATAGCTACTATTAACTAAGCTGCTTAAGTTATTAGCCGCTATATTACGGGTCTATTAGAGCCGTGGGGGAAAGTAATTGTATACTACTACGCGAGATAAATAACTAATAGTCTTAGCAAAAGCCTCTATTATACAGCCTACTATTCTAAATTAATTAACTAAGAGGATATACTTAAGCGCTTTATTTCCAGTAATAACGGGACTATTATCGCCACAAGCTCGCTAGGTTTAGGCGTTAACGTACTTAGTATAGACGCAGTACTACACCTAGGAGCTCTAAGGTTGGTTAAAGACTATACCTAAGAGAGTAGGAGAGCAGGCCGCGATAGAAGGGTAAGTTAGGCTGTTATTTTTCTTAGTAATAGGCTTGATGTACCTGTGGACAGCGATTAAGGCCGTAGGGCAGCTCTACTAGACTATCTCTAAAGGGAAGTAGACGTTAAAACCTACTGTAGGGTAGTACTTAATAAATACCTAGATAGGAAAATAGACGGGATACTAGTCTAGAATGGTTGCACTAACGGTAAGGAGCTATATAATGTCTACGCTGCTAAACGGCTAAACGGTTAAGAGTTAGACGTGCCTATTTTTTTGGACGCTAATAAGGCCGAGTTTATAATACAGGAAGCGCGGATAAGCGTTTAGCGATCAAAAGTAACTGCCTTAGTAAGGGCGGAACAGCTTACGCTAGAGTAGCTAAGACACTATCTTATCTAGTAGACGATATACTACCTAATATATATAGCCTAGGCTAGCGAAGCCTTATATAATATATATACCTATACTACGCCCTTAGCGGGCACCGTTTGGGATACTACTAGGAGGTTATAATTAATATTACGCTTTACCAAGTTTAGCGGGTGTTATTACTGTATAGTGCCTTAAGAGCTATATAACTAGTAGATAAAGGATCCCACCTAGGGCTAGAAATAAAGTAGAGTTAACTAGTGCCAATATAGCGAGCTTGTGTTAAGCGTCATTTTAGGTATAATAGCAGCTATAGGGGATATTAAACAGGCCTAGGTAGAGCGCTTATGGCGATATAGTACTAACTCTAAGGATATAGAGAGCATAGTAGCGTTCTTATTAGCAAAAGTAGACACCGATTAATTAGAGGTTCTTAGATTATCGCTTAAGTTAGTATAGTTAACTTAAGTAGTAAAGCAACGCTAAGTTAAGGGATTACTACCTTAATAAGGGTCTTAAATAGTGTTATAGATAGCAGAGGTAAATAGTAATATAAATAGTAGATGGTAATTAAGGTAGTTTTTTAGAAGCCTTCTTAAAAGTTACCCTAGCTAACGGCCTAACTATAGTATAATATTAATATATTTGCCCTAGTAATATAAGTAGTATAGATTAGTTCTAAAAATAAGGCCAAAACTAGTCCAAAATTTAAATTAAATCTTTAATATGGCTGCTTTGCCTAAGGGTATAAAATATTACTATACTTACGTATCCAAGTTAGGTAATTCTTTTCCTTAATAACGTTCTAAATTCATTTTACTTAGCTATATACTAAGTTAGCTAATTTATAAAGGAGGGAATACTAGCCTTATAACTTTCCCTCCTTATTATAACAGACGCGATATATCTTATATAGTAGCTCCTAAATAGTTAGGGGGTTAGCCAAGTCTTTTTCTATATCTATAGTAATATAGAATAAGATTTGGTTTAGCTTTAGGGCTTAAAACAGCTTAATATAGGCGTAGTGTTTCCTAAATTCCAAACTATTAGTTAAACGTCCTATAAAAGCGAGATATACCTTAATGGCGTTGGTGTACTTAGAAGGGTCCTAACTAGTAAATTCGTTTACTTAAAGTCTAAGAATTACACGTTTTGGCTAGTGTTTAGCACTAAAGGGGTTTAACATTATAATATATAGATAAGGGGTGTTAGCCTTTAGTTGTTTAGGATTTTTAAATAGTTAGAAGTGTGGGGAAATTACTTAGCTACTAAAAGCGTCGGCCACTATATATACGCAGCCACCTTATATACATTATTACGGCCTAGCGGAATAGTAACTAATAGGAGACCTAGGTAGTAGTAGGATTAGTTTACCTATAGGACTAATAGATACTTATTATAAATTAATAATAGGGTATCTATATAAGTATAAATAAACCAACCGTTAGCACGGGTTACGTAACCTATTTATTAGTACTATTATAGAAGTAGTCCGCAACTCTAGTTAAGGTTATTAAAACTTAGCGAGGTAAGCTAACGGATTATAATAGAGGAATAATATAGAATATAGCACGACTACTATTACACTTATAGAGTAACAATTCTTCTTAGACGGTTTTTTAGCAAATATTATATCTTACTTCGCCCTTTAAGCCTATCTCCTAAGGTATTATAAGGTAGGAAGTATATTAATTATTACCTCCTTATACCCCAGGCCTTATAGACCTATAATACTACTACTATTTTAACCTAAACCCAAACCGGGCTACCTATTTATTAAGTCCTTAGCGCTAAAGTTTTATACATTACACCTAATCCTTAGTTATACCTATTACTAAGTATATATCTAGATATAATTACTATAAATACTTAGAGCTTAGAGGAGATAGGCTATAATAAGGTGGATATAAACTAGCTAAGTCTTAGTCTTATATATTAAGGGCTTATAAAAGATCTTGTATAGATCTACTTATAAGCATATAAATTTCTTAGTTAAGGCGTATAAGAGCTACTAAACATCTAATATAATGATAGGGATAGAGATAGCCATAATCCTAGTAATGATAGTAATATTACTCGCACATTTTAAAGAGAATAAATTAGAGTAAGATCTAGGCGGCGTTAAAAAGGATAGTATAGCCTTAGTAGGGTATTTATAAGGACTAACTCCGCACTATATAAAAGGTTTATAGAGTTAGGCATTACTACTACCTAATAAGGCGCTACCTTAGTAGTATTATACGACACTAGGCCATATAGCATTAGGGGTAAAAAAGTACTACTTATATAAAAAAATGCATATAACGGGGGTAATAAAGGTAATATTTAGTGCTAAAGAGAAATTCGTTTCACTAATCTCTACTATCCCTTTTACTAGTCCTATAAGAGGCGGACCATATATAAATAATAGAATTAAAAGTATATATATGGTCGCGGGGTCTCGATTATATTAATTCTATTAGCTAGCTCTTATTAATAATAGTAGGACAGGATATACTAGCGAAAGGGATAATATAACCTCTAGGGCGAGAAATATAAATACTTTTATAAACCTTTACTAAGTATTACGGTTTAAATAAATGCTTCTAAATCAAAGCTTAAACAAATACTATATTACGAAAATACTAAGCTAAGGAGAAGGAAAGATATAAAGAAATATATAGGCTAGTTACTAAGGCGCTAGCTAAGCCAAGGGATTATTACCTAGATAGTAGATAGTAAATTAAGGCAGTTTTTTAGAAGCCTTCCTAAAAGTCCTTATATTAGTAGTAGCGTAGCGCGCGTAGCTAAAGTAAGGAGGTTAGCAACGAAAAAAGTATTACATAAAGAGGCCGAATTGGTTAAATAAGGTGTCTAGAATTAGTTAGGATTAATACAATACGCTAGCGATTCTATGCCGCCATATAGCGAGTATAGGAGAAAAGGCCCTTTATATATNCACTACTATTAAAATCACCTTTATGGCGTCGGCGCGGATAACTAGGTTTTTAGACCTTGGTCGGCGCAGTCTTACCCTACTAATATCCTCGTATAGGCTAACTGCCGCAATAGAATGCAATAAAATCAACTTCCTTAAATTTTAGTTACTTTCCCATTCAAGTTGCACTATTCTATCGCATATACTATATTAAGATATCTCCTCTTATATAACTACTCTTTAATAAGATATAAATAGATAACTTTAGTACTAATCCGGCTTAGGTAATACTTTAAATCTATATAACGGACCTACCTAAATGCCCTCAAAACCGTTACAATACTCTTACAGATATATTCTATCATTAATTCCTTAACTAGCAATACTATTATAAACTATAGCTTCTAGCTTACAACTATATATATATACCTCCGTATTTTAACACAGATAAACCTATATAGAAGTAGTTTATTTTAGACCTTAATGTTTAAAGCCGCCTAAGTAGAGACAAAGTGCTTTCTCTTCTATATATAGTATACTTAGTATCTTAGTAAGAAAACTAATAGTATATTAACCGGTCATTACATTTATCTATAACAGGCTAATATATCGCAATAGGCTGTTTATCCCTCAAGAACGTTATATTAAGAAAGCAAAAGTATACTACTATACTTTCTATTAGGGAGGGAGACAGGAGTAAGAATTAGTGGCGAAACTAAAACTTAATACATTATAATAACGAAGATAAGCTTAAAAGTTCTTAGGCATAAATAGATAAGCAGCTAGCAGTAAGGGAGATTAAAATAGCTCTTAACTTTATTAACATAAATACTATAAAGTGCGTTAATATCTAATATTAACACAGGACGTGTTTATCCGTATCTCTATAATTCTTACCATCACCCTAAGCTAGAAGTTATATCCTCCTAGGGAGTTTTAGGTAGCGTCTCCCCTTAGCATTTAAGACAGTTAATACTATTATCGTCTTCTTAAAGGATATATTCGCGGTCTTATAGCAAAGGATAAAGAGGACCGCCTAGTAGGACATTTATACATTTTGTATAATGCTTAAATTAAAGCAGATCTTCTCCCCTTTATTTATAGATAGCTATATAGCAAAATTAAGCAACAACGTCTTAATATATACTGTATAATTCTAGCAAAATTTAAGTTATTAGAGAACTACTATTCTTAGTTTAGAGGATTTGGAATGCTAGAATTTACAAATTATTTATATAAGGTTAGCCTAGGAATATACTAAAAACATTTCCACCCTTAAATCTATCCTACTAGGCATCTAGCTAGGCGGTTAAAGGAATATCGCCTTTCTACTAAAAGTATTAATACGCCGGAATTTAGTAGCGCTAAATGCCTAATTTCGGCCATAACCTAACGCACTAACTCTTAGCCTTTTTCTTCTCTCTAGCTTATATGCTCTAGCCCCCTAAGATAGGGAATAAAAAGAAAAAAAAAATAGAGAAGAATAAAATTATAATATAAAAGGCATTATAAGACGCTTTAAGAACGCGATATAAATCTATTTATATATAACCTCTCTCCTCTCCCCCCCTAGCTATACTATATTATCTTTTATCCCTACTTATAGATCTTTTTAACTATCTCCCTAATTCCGGCGTACTTATCTATATATCTTATAGATTAGGGGTGCTACTAACTTACCTTAGAACCTATTTATATACGCATTATATAGACTATACTAAGCACTTACTAGGTAGCAATATATAAAGCAATATTTAAAAAGCCTTCTAAGAAATGGTCCTAGTATATAACCTATAAAGTAAAGTTCCCCAAAAGTCTATAAGACGTAGGGGCTTAAGTATTAAATATTATAAAAACAGGCTAGTAAATAGTATTATAGACCGCAAATAATAACAATATTCGCTACTACGTTACTTTAGATAGTTAAGGCAGTTTTTTAGAAGCCTTTCTAAAAGTTCCCTTAGCTAACGGCCCAACCGTAGTATAATATTAATATATTACTTTGCCCTAGTAATATAAGCGGTTTAAATCGGTTATAAAAATAAGGCTAAAACTAGTCCAGAATTCNAATTNAACCTTTAANATNACTACTTTGCCTAAGGTAATAAAATATTAGTATACTTGCGTATCCAAGTTAAGTAATTATTTTCCTTAATAACGTTCTAAATTCGCTTTACTTAGCTATATACTAAGTTAGCTAATTTATAGAAGAGGAAGTACTAGCCTTATAACTTCCCCTCCTTATTATAATAGACACGATATATCTTATACGGTAGCTCCTAGATATTTAGGGAGTTAGCTAAGTCTATCTCTATATCTATAGTGATATAAAATAAGGTTTAGTTTACCTTTAGGGCTTAAAACGGCTTAATATAGAAGTGGTATTTCCTAAATTCTAAATTATTGGTTAAATGTCCTATAAAGGCAAGATATACCTTAATAGCGTCAGTATACTCAGAAGGGTCCTAACTGGTAAATTCATTTACTTAAAGTCTAAGAATTACACGTTTTAGCTAGTATTTAGCACTAGGGGGGTTTAACATTATATAGTATATAGATTGGGGGTTGGCCTCTAATTATTTAGGATTTTAAGTATAGGAAAATTACTCGGCTATTAAAAGCTTCGGCCACCTTATATATATACACTCTATAATAGCCTAGCTAAATAGTAACCAATAAAAGACTTAAGCGGTAATAGGATTAGTTTACTTATAGGATTAATAAACACCTATTACGAATTAATAATAGGGTGTCTGCATAAGTATAAGTAACAATTCTTCTTAAATAGTTCCCCAGCAATTATCGCATCCTACTTCACCCTTTAAGCCTATCTCCTAAGGTGTTATAAGGTAAAAGGTGTATTAATCATTACAATTATATACTCCGGGCCTTATAAACCCATAACACTACTATTATTATAACCCTTACCTAAACCGGGCTAGCTATCTATTAAGTCCTTAGCGCTAAAGTTATATACATTACACCTAATCCTTAGTCATACCTATTGCTAAGTATATATTTAGATATAATTACTATAAACCCTAAAAGCTTAGAGGAGTTAGGCCGGAATAAGGTAGATATAAACCAGCTAAGTCTTGGTCTTGTATATTAAGGGCTTATAGAAAATCTTAAATAGATCTACTTATAGGCATATAAAGGGTTTAGTTAGGGCGTATAAGAGCTACTAAACATCTAACGTAATTATAGGCATTTAGATGGTCATACCCTTAATAATAATGGTAACGTTACTTACACATTTTAAAGAGAATAAATTAGGGTGAGATTTAGGGGGTATTAAGAAGAATAGTAAGGTGTTTATAAGGACTGACGCCGCACTATATAAAGGGGTTGCAGAGTTAGGCATTATTACTACCCGATAAGGCGCTACCTTAGTGGTATTATACGATACTAGGCTATATAGCATTAGGGGTAGGGGAGTACTACTCGCTTAAAAAAAATGTATATAATAGAGGTGATAAAGGCGATATTTAGTACTTAAGAGAAACTCGTTCTACTAATTTCTACTATAGCGCAACCTCTAGGTGTTACGGTATTGGCAAATTACGGCAAATTACGGCAGATTGCCGTAGGTTACGGTTATATGACTTGAAGATTGTATAAATCTTTAAGCAGTATTACTTGTCCTCTCCTTTTCTTTTCCTTAACTTTAGATCTTCGTTAATAGACCCTTCTAAGAAATAGTCTTTATATACGACGTAATGCCTACGACTAATAGAAGGGTATATATAAAGTAAAGTTCCTAAAAGTCTACGAGGGCGTAGGACTAAGCGGGTAGTAAAAGCGAACGCTAATTAATTAGAGGTTCTCAGATTATTGCTTAAGTTAATTTAGTTTACTAAAATAATTAAGTAACGCTAGGTAGGTTCTGTATAATAGGTCTATATAGATTAGCCGAAGGATTTACTACCTTAATAAAGTTTTTTTTAAACGGTATTTAAAACAACAATATTTGCCACTACGTTAGTTTAGATAGTTAAGGTAGTAATAGTTAAGGCAGTTTTTTAGAAGCCTTCCTAAAAGTTACCCTAGCCGACGGCCCAATTGTAGTATAATATTAATATTACTTTGCCCTAGTAATGCAAGCAGTTTAAATTAATTCTAAAGTCTAAAATCTAAATTAAACCTTTAATATAGCTGCTTTGCCTAAAGGTATAGAATATTACTATACTTACGTATCCGAGTTAGGTAATTCTTTTCCTTAACGTTCTTAGTTCGTTTTACTTAGCTATACCTCCTTATTATGACGGACGCGATATATATTATACGGTAGCTCCTAGATAGCTAGGGGATTAGGTAAGTCTTTCTTTATATCTATAGTAATATAAAATAAGATCTAATTTAGCTCTATAGCTTAAAACGGCTTAATATAGGCATAGTGTTTCCTAAATTCTAAACTATTGGTTAAACGTCCTGTAAAAGCGATATATGCCTTAATAGCGTTAGTGTGCTTAAAAGGGTCCTAATTAGTAAAATTATTTACTTAAAGTCTAAGAATTATACATTTTGGCTAGCGTTTAGCACTAAGAAGATTTAATATTATATAATATATAGATTAGGAGGTACTGGCCTCTAGTTATTTAGGATTTTAAGTAGTTAGAAGTATAGGGAAATTGCTTAGCCATTAAAAGCGTTAGCTATCTTTATATATATTATATAGCTAAGCTAAATAGCAATTAATAGGAGATATAGTAGTAATAAGATTAGTTTGCTTTATAGAACTAATAGATACTTTATTATAAACTAATAATAGGATTATCTATAATAAGTTTAAATAAACTAACTATTAGTATAGGTTATATAACCCCTTTATTAATTTAGGTATAAATAATCTATATATTTAGATATATACTAGAATTTAAACCCCTACTAAGTTAGCTTTAATTAGTTAAAAAAAAAACTTATATATAATAAGTTATTAGCAGAATCTATATAAGCTAAATATTAAAATATTATAAAGTATAAGTAGGTCTATACTTTTAAAATGCTATATATTAAGCTTTAATAAAGCCCTATAAAAGCTCTATATAAAACGGCTCTATTCTAAAGCTTTATATAAGCCTTTTCTAATTAGTAACTTACCCTTTATTATAAAAGTAGCCCTGTTTGGATAGTATAATATAATAAAATATTTTTTATTAAAATAATACTATCTAGTAGTATAATTAAGGCAACTTTAGCTTTATTATTACTTTTAAAAGCTTCCTATAAACCGCGGGTTTATAGTAAGGACTATTCTTTTATCTCTAGAAGCGCGCTTATATCTTATATCATCAGATTAATTAGATTTTATATTACTTTTAAATAAGCCTAACTTAAATAGGGTACATTAGGTTACCTATAATAGATCTTTTTAATAAATAATAATATTTAATAATAAATAAAGTAAAGCTCTATAAAGAGGGGTTTAAGGGGTTTCCTTTAAAAAACCTTATATTAATATTATTAATATATTAATTAAACTTTATATATAAGGCTCTAAGTTAAAGCTTTTAAACTTAAATTAAAGTTTATATAAAATACCTAATATTTTATATATTTAGTGCTATTATAAAAGTTATTTATAACTCTAGTTAAGGTTATTAGAACTTAATAAAATAAGCTAATAAATTAAAATAGAAAATTAATATAAAATATAGTATATTTACTTTTATACTTATAGACTAAGTAATAAATCTTTTTAAATGGTTTTTTTTTTAATAAATATTATATATTATTTTACCTTTNAAGCCTATTTCCTAAGGTATTATAATATAAGAGGTATATTAATTATTGCCTTCTTATACTTTAGGACCTATAATACTATTACTATTTTTTTAATTAATATTAGAGACAGCTTAAGATATTTAAGAATTTCTCTTTCTAGCATTTACGTATATTGCCAACAATCTTCCTAAGGTATCGCAATATCTGGATCTTATTTGCGATTCTTATACTACCCTAGGCGTATAGATAATCCTTAATAATGTTGTTAAACACGGAATTAGAATGGAACCCTAACACAGATTTTAAGTAGAGGATGATAGACTTATGCCAAAGGCACGTCTATATAAGGCGGAGTTAGAATATAATNCTAATAAGAGAAAGGGAAAATATAAAAAGAATAATATAAAATCTAAACATAGGAAATTGGATATAGATAGAAAGCTAGAAGCTCCTATATAAGATCCGTTATTACCTATTATTAATAAGTTGGCCTAAAAGGATAATAGGCTAATGGATAAAGAGTAGATGGGTCCTTTAACTAATTTAGAGATTAGTAAGGATTAGTTTTAATATAGGGGGGCGGGCGCCTATTACGCGGGTACTGGGCTAGGATATCTACGGCATCATTAGTGGGATTATATAAAGAAGGGCCTTTTATTTAGACAGACTTATAAGGGCCTAAAAATAATTAATAAAGAGGAACTTATATATGATTTTTAGGACTAGGTAAATCTTTCTTAAATAATTTTATAAATTATTTTTAAGATATAGAGGCGTTTATAAACACTCCGTAGGACTACTAAATAAGAAAGTTCGCAATGACTAAAATAGCCCTTTCCCTAAAAAACACGTGTTAGCTTATAAAATTTCCACCCTAAGGCAAAATATGCAAATAGACGTCAGATAAAAGTTAATCTTTAATAACATTAGATATGGGTTTAATATATATACTATATCTACTTCCCCTAGATACTATTAAAGGGCAAGTATTTAGAGGTAGTATAGGTGGGAATAAATAAACTAATTAAAAGTCTTATTATTTAGTAAAGAATTTAGCATAACGCTTAATTAATTAAGCGTATAATAAGAAGGTTAATATATAATCCACTTATAGGTATATAAACTTCTTAGTTAGGGCGTACGAGAGCCACTAAATATCTAATATAATAATAGGGATAGAGATAACTACAATCCTAGTAATAATAGCAACGTTACTTATATATTTTAAAGAGAACAAATTAGAGTAAGATCTAGGCGGCATTAAAAAGGATAGTATAGCCTTAGTAGGGTGCTTATAAGGACTAAGGCCGCACTATATAAATAGTTTATATCACTGCTGCCCGATAAGGCGCTACCTTAGTAGCATTATACAACACTAGACTATATAGCATTAGGGGTAGGAAAGTACTACTTATTTTAAAAAAACATAGGCCAGCCACTAAGGCATTAGCTAAGTTAAGGGATTGCTACCTTAATAAAGGTCTGAAATAGTATTATAGACGGTAAAGGTAAACAGTAATACAGAAAGTAGATAGTAAATTAAGGTAGTTTTTTAAAAGCCTTTCTAAAAGTCCCCCTAGCTAGCGGCCTAACTGTAGTATAACATTAATCTATTACTTTACCCTAGTAATATAAGTGGTTTAAATAGGTTCTAGAATAAGGCTAAAACTAGTTTAAAATCTAAATCTAACCTTTAATATAGCTGCTTTACCTAAGGGTATAAAACATTACTATACTTACGTATCTAAGTTAGGTAATTCTTTTCCTCAATAACATTCTAAATTCATTTTACTTAGCTATATACTAAGTTAGCTAATTTATAGAAGAGGGAATACTAGCCTTATAACTTTCCCTTCTTATTATAACAAACGCGATATATTTTATATAGTAGCTCCTAGATAGTTAGGGGGTTAGGCGTGTCTTTTTCTATATTTATAGTAATATAGAATAAGATCTAGTTTATATCTAGGGCTTAAAACGGCTTAATATAGGCGTGGTGTTTCTAGAATTCTAAATTATCAGTTAAACGTCCTATAAAGGCGAGATATACCTTAATGGCATTAATATACTTAAAATAGTCCCGACTGGTAAATTCGTTTACTTAAAGTCTAAGAATTATACGTTTTGGCTAGCGTTTAGTACTAGGGGGTTTAGTACTAGGGGCGTTTAACATTATACAGTCTAAGGATTTTAGGGGTTAGAGTGCGGGGAAATTGCTTAGCTATTATAAGCTTCAGCTATATACGCTACTATAGCCTAGTTAAGTAGCAACCAATAGGAGATCTAGGCGGTAGTAATGCTTAAAAGGAATCTGTTTTACTATTCCTTACTATAGCGCAACTTATAGAAAATATAGATGCTTTTATAAACCTTAACTAAGTACTTACTAGGTGGCAATGTATAAGGCAATATTTAGAAAGCCTTTTAAGAAATAGTCCTGGTATATAACGTTATCCGATAAAGGCGTATATAAAGTGAAGTTCCTAAAAGTCTATAAGGCGCGTAGGCCTAAGCGTTACGTATTACGCAAATAGGCTAGCGTATAACCCCGGGATTTTCGCTAAACTACTTTATAAGCGTATAGCGCAACATTTATATATAAACATTGTAATCCCACGCCCAATTTACACGGTATATTTATAGAAATTTGCAACTTAAATAAATGAAAAAGCTAAAGGCTTAGCGATTATATAAGCTCGCTAGTCTAAATTAGAATCTTAAGAGGTCCATAAACCTAAACTTTTAAATCTTTAACCACTTTTAACTTAAATTCGCATTCTTTAAGTTAACCAATTTAGCCATTTCCAACCCAGCATTTTGGATTTTGGATTTTGGATTTTGGATTTTATTATTTAAGCAACCGTTTATACTGCTAATACTACACTTTTAGCCTAATACGCGTCTAGGCGGCTTTGTACCGTATCTGCTCTAGCCACTTTAGTCTTTTTTAGAAGCCTTTCTAGATTTCCTCTTATAAGTCTTACTAGACCCTTGCCTTTTTTATTATTATTAAGGCTGCGTACAATACTAACCGTGGACAGATTAAGCCGTAAAGTTGGTTAAATTATACTTAGTTAATTAAGATGGACAACAACCCAGCGGACGGTGTTAACTCGCCCCGCAATCCCGATATGGCTATGCCTACTACTGAGAATAAACACGCAAGCCTAGTGGCTCCCTTAATGGCGTTAAGCACGTCACCGCTAGAGGAACATTTACGGAAGCCTTCCGTAAATAGTCCTCCACCTAAAACCGCAACGTTATCACTATTACCAGCACGCTCTCTTTTCGCGCCGCCGTTAGACCTACAGCGGGATTTTAACGAGGCACTTAACGGCATTGACAATTTAATAACGGATGCTGCTAAAGCAATCACTGTAGGCGGTGACGCGGCGGCTGCTGACCCTGCCAATTTGGATGCGGATAGCGTAGACTCCTTTTAGGATTTTAACCTAGAGGATATTGAAACCGTAGTAGAAGCACCAAATACTAAAGAGGGTAAGGACGCTAATATCGCCAGAAGCTTACCTAAACTGGCTAACTTCTACGATCTCTCCGCCTGAGAACTAAGCTATATTATGGAGAACGAACCATTTATATTTATATTTAAGGCTATTAATAAAGCCGTCTTCTAGCTAGCTTGTGAGGTATCTATACGCACATAAAAACCTCGGCCCCGTATATTTAACCTAAAAACGGTCGTCTACATACTGTTTATGGGAGAGTGTTACGGTAACTAGAAGTTCTTTAATCCCTAGTTAGGAGAATAGGACGGATGGAGCTCTATTAACTATTACGCTAATTTTCTATATAAAATAAGACAAACCTTCTACTTTAGGAAAGGAGGATTTCTCTTTAGTAAAGGCCTAACCGAGGATATAGCCAACTAGCGTATCTGGTTAATTCTTAAGCGCGCCAATATATATAATGCTCCTTCTAGGGTTGTAAAACGCAAGTATGAAGTAAATAAGCGCAAGCTTAAGGGTTTAGAAAACGATACCCTAGGTAAGAGGCGACCGTATATTAGAAAGAAGACTTCTAGAAAGCCTTCCAATAAAAACCTAAGCGGTGCCTTTAGTAATACCTTACCGGCGGATAGCAACGATAACTATAATAAAGAAGAACTAGACATGGTAGACCCGTAATTAATAATTAAGGATATGGCCGTTAGTCCGGCAATATTTAATATAGGCAATAATGATAATAACCATGTCCGCGGGTTAATAAAGCTTAAGCTGCCCCCTGAGTTTCGCTAAGTAGCAAACTATAAATACCGATACTAGTAATATGCCTATATGCGCTAGCTTATAAAGACGTATTATAAAGCAATGGCCGTTGCTAAGCGGATGCAGTTAGGACTTAACAACACCACGGCTATAAGGATGGATAGGTTGGGCATAGCAAACGGCTAGGTACAGGTTGTAGAGGACAACGCCATTAAGGAAGACAATAACAATAAAGACCTTAATAGGGCCGACGATATAGTTTATATAGGCTAGCCTACTATAAAGGATCTCGAAAACCTAGCCGAGCTAAGCAAGCTAATAAACAACGCCAAATACTAATAGGATAATATTAAAGAGTCTATGCGAAACCTTTAGATTAAAGATTAATATAAACCCTATCTCCTTCGCCAGTCGTTATTAACGCCGCTCCGCTAGTAGCAGCTTATTGGGATAAATGTTATTGTAAACACACGCGAGCATAGGAAGATGCGGGGAATAATACTGGCGGATATTGTCGGTCTAGGTAAGACTTTTTAGCTTACTAGCTATATGTTATATATAAGTCGCTACCACTACCTATGCTAAAGGAGACTTTCCAGAAGGCTTCCTAAAATTATTCTTATTTGCTAACTAGCTCTTAAACAATTAATAAGTAGGAAAAGGCATTCCGCCGCGCCACTAAAAAACGTAACGCCGCTATGCTTAAAGCAATCGGTCCAGCAAAGCCATTCCTAGTAGTCGTCCCGCTTATACTTATTAAACAGTAGATTAAAGAGCTGCAGCAATTCTTACCTATCTTTGATATCTAGGTATACTATAATAAATCATTAACCTAAAAATCCACCGCTGCTAATATCTAGTATTAAAACGAAATCCTTATATAGAAGCATAAACTATTTAATAGCGATCGCGCCAACGTACGCGTTGTTATTATTAGTACGTACGGCACTATTATATCGCGTCACGGCCTAAGCGTATTTAAGAAGTGGCGTGAGAAAACCTATAGGGCGATATTTAAGGTAAGGGGGTCGGTGTATTAGCCTGTTAACTGGTTTAAGACATTAGATAGGAAATAGCCCAGAGATCTCTTAGGTCGATAGTATAGTATTCTACTTAATAAAGCTTATTATATAAGGAATAATGATTCCCTAGCGCATATTGCCATCAAGTTTATAGATTGTCCTTTTACCGTGCTCTATAGCGCCACCCCGCTATTTATAGGTATTAGGGATAACTTCGGCCTAATAGCGCTAATTAAGTCTTAACTAAAGCTTAACTTCCTAATTAGAACTCCTAATAGCGCCGTCTTTAAAAAGAACGACGACCCCTTTAAGGTAGCGGACGATTACCTAGCGGCTATACTGCGACTAACCTTAGCGTTATTCGCTGCGTTTATCCTTAGCCTAGAGGATAGCATTAAGTAGGGCCGTAGGCTTAAGCAGATTTAGTCGTAATATCTTATATATTAGCGGTATACGTCGTCCTATCCTATCGGTTCTACCTAAAATATAATTAACTAGGCGCTTCCTTGCTATAAGAGCATTGTTCTTGACCTTAACAATCTACTAACGGCTTAAGCTATCTATAACACATTCGCGGAAGCCTTCCTCAAAAAGCTTATAGTGACGGACACCACTTATATAGGGGACAGTCGCGTTGTTATAAACGCTAACAGCTACTACGCGCTCGTGCTAATATCTACTTGGCCTATACTGGCGCTCTCTTACTTAGCTATAAATCCACCTAAGAAGAGTAAGAAGGGCTAGTTAAAGAACCCTTATGTAATTTATACCATTTTTAAATAAATAGCAAAGTCCCTAGAGCTTCCTATGGCTATATAGCCGTATAACATCCCGCCGGCGTCTAATATTCTACCGCTTATTAGGGCTGTCCTATAATACTTATCCTAGTTAAGCGCTTTGGTCGCTAATATAGCCGACCAGGTTGTTAAATGTAAGGAAAAGGTAATTGTCTAGTTGCTATACCCACTAGAGTAGCTGATTATCCGCGAGATATTTATGTCTTTTAGCATTAATACCCGCGTACTGGCCTCCGACCTTACTTAGGGCCAGAAATCCAATCTTATTAAAAATTTTAACTCGCCGAACGTCTGCTAGGTCCTGATCGCCAGCTATATAGCAAATAGTGCCGGTCTAAACTTATAGTAAAACTGCTATAATGTCTACCTATTTAACCTAGCGCCTAGCGTAAATATATAGGAGTAAGCAATCGGGCGTATATATCGATTAGGACAGCCCCGTAAGGTTATAGTTATTAAATACTATATACAGCGGACGTTTAATAAAAAGGTAGTAAATACCTAGATCCTTCGCGCCCTTCTTAGTCTAATAGCTATAATTAATAAAGATTAAGTTTCTAAAACCTATATATATAATTATATAACGCCCGGGCTAGAGAACGTCCTTAATTTAATATCCTTAAAAGGTTTCCACCTGGACGACAAAGGGAAACTATAGTATTTATTAAATCCTAATATCCTATAAGAGCTACTAAATAAACCCCTACTTAAACCTAAGGAAGTTCTAATCTAGTTTTTTATAACTTAACGCGGCCGCCGGGCTATCTAACATAGAGGTTTTAGTAAAGCCTTCTAGGAAAACCTTTATCTAACTATAGAATCCAATCTAGAAGTCTAATCGGAAATAGAAGACGATAAAGATAAACGTCCTAAGCGTAAGCTAAGAGTATTAAGACGTAAGCATAAGGCTATGCCTAGTAAGGTTAAAGACAATAAAGATATAGGTTCTAATACCGGTGCGGCGCCTGTAACAGCTATATAAAAGACACGCTTACGCGCGGTAGGTAAAAAACCTATTAAGGCTACTAGCCCTAAGGTGCGAGCTAAAAAGGCGCCTGTTATTAAGACTAAAGCTAGTAAACTAAAAATATTACAGGCTAAGCAGTAAAACACCGGGCCCGCTGCTTCTGCTACTACTATAGCATTCTCTAGTAAAAACCTATAGAAGCGCGCCAAGGTCGACCTAAATATTAGTAGAATAACCGCCCCTAATAATGAGTACACATAGTCCTACTTACCCAATACCGCAATTACTAGTTAGACTTTTATTAAAAGGCTTCCTAAATAAGTCTATATTGGTATTTTTATAAGTCTTTACAATTTCCTACATTCTCTACCACTAGAATCCCTACCTAGATTAGGTTTCTACTAAGCATCTTTCTTTAATAGGGTTGGTATTACTATCTTCCTACTTAGACGCTAATTTCCCGTTAGCCTACTCTTGGCTTCGCTCTTATACTAACCGCTAGNATTAGCGCGCTANATTTTTNGTNTTATTNCCTCCTTATAGATAACCGTAACAGCCTCTAGTTAGCTTTTTAGAAAGGCTTCCTATATTTCTTCCTTACTCCGGTTAGATCTCTTAGGCATTATTTTAATAGCCATCCTTTTATATTCCCTTTTAACGGTACACCATCTAAATATTTCCTTTTTTACTTCCCTATTTTACTTTCTTGCTTTTTTACTTTCTTACTCTAGTATTTAGTACTGATACCTCTAGGACCTTAAAATTGCTCGGTTAACTAATAGACCTATTTACTCCTAGTAGTATTAGCTAAGATCCTTTTACAAAAGGCTCCTAATAAAGTATTAACTAATCTGTGCTCTAGTACTTATTCACTAGCGTATATCCCTACTTAGACTTTAGTTATCATTACCACTAGCCCCCCTATATAGAAGAGGTAGTTAGTAATATAAAGACTTCTACCTTAATTAATAACTGTGTAAGTGATACCTATTTCATCTTATATATTTAATATACTATAAGAAATATTTATCCATTATTAGCAGCTTGCGTTAACTAGCTATTATACTTACGTACTTCTATACTATATTAGTATTTATAGTATATATCCGTTGCTTTATAACTAACGCTTATAGGTATATTCTAGAAGGCTTTCTAAAAAGCTTCCTAGTATTATCGCGGCAATACTATCCGAGCAGATATTAACCATTTGGCCATACTACCGGGTATAGAGAGATATATAAGTATATACTGTATTAATCTGGCTTATTACCTAGAGTAAAGCCTATAAATATTATAGTATCTAGGACTACGACCATTTGTTACCATTATACTCAACCATTACTATTAGCGACTTAGTTAATTAAGGCATAAGTATAGTAAGAGGGACGTATAAGCCTATATAATTAGTAGTCTATAAATGAAGATCTAAAGCTAGAGAAAGGAAAGGAGAAGAAGAGTAGCGCTGGTTAAAGTAGGGTTCTTTTATACGGTCCTCTAGTTACGTAACTGCGAAGTTCTGCTAAGTTCTACTAAGTTCTGCTAGTTAAGTTCTACTAAGTTCTACTAGTGCCATAATATTACCCCCCCCTCTATAAAAGCCTGCCCTTAGGCTTTATAGTCCGTATTATGCTTATAGGGCGTTCTTATCTTTATATTCTTCTAGTAGCTTATTGTCTTTGCTATACTAGCACTCTATCTACTCGTCTAGGTACTTTAGGGGTCCTAATTTATTAGGGTAGTAGTTATAGAATTTTTAAAGCTTATAGGGACTGCTAATAAAGTTCTATATAGGGTACTAGGTAGGATTTAGGTTATAGCCTTTCCAACTAACGCGGTACTTTAGCGTTTTCCTTACTAGTTTATAGGCTAGACTTCTTTAATTTGCCTATTTATTATCGCTATTAATTAAAAATTAAAATAATGGGAAGTTCGTTCTTTATCTAGGTAATAGGTTGTTTATAGCTTTCTATAGTTTATTTACTAAGGAAAATAGAGGAAAACCGCTTAATGAAAATCTAGAAGCTTACTACTATATAACAGGTTAGCCCAAGCTCTTTAAGGACCCCATTATAACGGTCCCGCCTAATTTAATAGTCCTAGCTTTACGGCTAGGCACGTTCTGATCTTTTAGTTCTTTATTATACGCCACCTAGGACCGCATAATACCTAGTAAGTCCAAAGAGTTACGGTTATCGCCCATATTGCCCTATTAACACCTACCTATCTAGTTAATTTTTAAGGTCCCTTTTCTAGAATTTATATGGGCACTAGCTATTTAGACTTCCTCCTTCTAAGCCACCTTAGTAATAGATATTAGGACTATCCTATATAGATATTAGTTTTCTTATAATATTGGTAGTTCTATAAGTTTCTTCTAGTTTGATTCTAATTCAAAGCTTAGTTAGGGTAAATAACCCTATGTCTAGTTAGGATAGGTGTCAAAGTTCCTAAATACGAGTTATAGGGTAATGGTTGAGCCGTGGGCCTAGATTATTAGGGGTAGTAGTTTACCCTAGTTAATTTAAAAGTATAATAAAGGCTAGAGTCTCCTAATCTAAAATATTGATTTATAATCCTCTATCAGCTAGTTTAAGGTTAGGGGTAGTATTAATTAAAAGAGCTTTTAGCCCTAATAGCTTAGGATCTAAGGTAAACTTTTTAGAAGGCTAAATAATTATAGGCCGTAATTAGATATAATACGTTTTAGTAGTTTATAAATATAGTAATATAATAGATATATAAGTTTAGGCTAACCTTTTTAGCCATTATATTTTTATAAAATAAGAATTAAAAAATAGGCGGCTTACTAAGTAGTTAACTAGAATTATGAACTATATTATATCCGTTATGAGTTTATTAGTGCTTAATAAAAAGTCTATAGAGATATACTACTAAGGGGCCGGTTAGGTATTAAAAGAGGTTTTAATAGTTTTAGAGTTTATCCTTAATAAAATTAATGATCTATAATACTATTATAAGTTCTATATATAACGGTTAATAATCTATATAGAACGGTTAAGAATCTAAATAACTATTTTAGGCTAGTAGTATAGTGGTTACTAATAATTTTATAGTCTTATTTTTTTAAAAGGTAGCCCGTAAGACCTAGTAATAAGCCTTTACGGTAATAAGCTAGGTTTATAAGTTCTATTTTTTAGTTACTACTAACCGTTTCCTAAATACTTAAAGTAGTCCGTTTTTAAGGGAACTATAGGTTAATATAATATTTTTTACCCTTTTTATAGTATTCCCTATAGACGAAGGGTTAT
>NW_027137686.1:98813-101873 GCF_001692895.1 Cenococcum geophilum 1.58
GATATTCTCATATCTGCGGGCTCGTTCGGGGTCTCACCCCCTTTTCCAATCTCAACTCGCACTTCTTTCCTCGCTCCGCGTCCGCACACTCGAACACTCTCCGCGCGCCGAACACCCATATCTCTCACTCGCACCACACCTCCCCATCGACCCTCTACCCCTACTCCGACCCCTCATCTTCACTCGCAATAACCAGCCCCTCAATTCCCATTGACATTTATCTCCCGCCACCAATAGCATCTCGGCATCGATTCGGGCCACGAATGAGAGTGGATAACAGAACAAATAATCCTTTTTCGCATTTACTTTCCTGCAGCGCTGAAGATATCACTTCAATGATAATTCCGATTTATGCTATATCTCGGATATCTCCCTAACTGATAGGTGATCGGACATCAATTATTCTGAAATCGGAATTTATTCATCTCGATTGCCCCCAGAAATACTCTTCGCACTCTCACACCGATGCATCCGGCAAAATGACTTTCAAATCCTACCTCGGGCACTCCACACATCTTCTCCAGAATCACATCACTACATCTTGGACTCACATATTTTTATACTCTTATATTCTCCTGAAGGACAAATTTGACTCTCCGACTCCTCATCTCGCATCGCATACTATGACTCCGCCTATCATTCCTACTTCCTACTGCACGACCCCATCCTCGATGGAATTGTTAAAGCATATGCCCCCCCCCCCCCCGGACCATCCCAAATCTATTAACTACTCCCACGATCGGAGACTCTTCACTTCCGCAACCCTCTTCACTACCTTCCTCCTCGACAACTCCATCCTTCACCGGCACCCTATAAATCGAGATCATTCCGCGCCCTCCCCCGTTCAGACCATCCCAACTTATAATTTCACCACTCTCCATCATAATTCCATATATTTCATGAAGCCAAAATAATAATCATCATTTTCTTAATTTTGATTGGATTTCTTTGCCAATATTATTGATCATCCATGGAATGCTGCATATTTCCCCATATTAGGAAAATATCCCAAAATCTTGAAAATAATTTACGAAATAATTCCTGATATCACTTTTAATAAGATCGGGAATTGATATGCAAATGCATCTTTTCTGGCTCCGGGATAACAATGAAATTACTGCATCCATATATTCTCCATCCGGACCAACTTATGTCGAATCTTCTGCCCGTCCCATAATCACAGGCAACCATACAATCGGCCATACAACTTGGATCTCTTGCCCGGGACTCTATGATTTCCCTTGATCTATGCGACCATTCCTACTCCCCCCAGCCGCATTCCCATCGATCATAAAAAAGGACTTTCGTTGTACTCCTATCCTTTCATCGGGTGGCCATCCAACTATCCATCCATCCAAATTTTCCTGATATTATCATCTATCGATTCGATTTCCAGTGCCATATCAGCATATTATTTCTTTATGATCGCATAATAAGAAATCGAAAATCGTGATCCCATCATATATCCGATTTCCCCTCCGGGACTTCGATAATTCCATCAAAATTTAATGATTCGGGCATCTTATGAAATATTATTTATAGTTATATAGTTAGTAAAATAGAAGTATATTAGACGCTACTTTAGAAAATATATTCTTAAATTTCTAGTATTAATAGGGCAGCTTTTATTCTACTAGTTCCTTATTTATAAGCTTNCTTTCTTATTTACTAAGTATTANNGCACTAGNAGAACCTAGNAGAACTTAGNAGAACTTAGTAAAACTTTATAGTNANNTNACTANAAGACNATATAAAAAGAACCCTACTTTAACTAGCGCTNCTCTTCTTCTCCTTTNCTTTTTTTAGCTTTAGATCCTTATTTATAGACTACCAATTATATAGGCTTGCGCGCCCCTNTTNCTATACTTATNCCTTAATTAACTAAGTCGCTAACACTAAGCTTATTTCCCTTTTCTTTAATTATTTAATTAATTTTATATAAGCTTATTATAAAGGTAATAGTATTAAGCTAAACTAAGTTCTAGTAAAATCCTACGGNACTAATATAGTANATATTAACTAATAGGAGGTCCGCTGGTTTCCTTATAGCTATTTTCTAAACTATATTTTATAGTTTAGGGTTTATAATCTTTNTTAGCTCCTATTTTATCTTCTATAGGTTATTCCTTTAATCTATTAGTTTAGTATAATATTTAATATCCCTTATTATTCTTTATAGCTATATAAGGCCTAAGCTCTCTATAGGGGGCTTTTTTAGGTTACTATTAACTTCCTAGGTCTTTTAATATGGGTGGCGTAATATAGGTAGTTTAGGGGCGATATAGTATATAGATTTATTANNAATTAAGCTATATATCTTTNTTAAAGGCCTANTTCCTATATATAGTATTAGCCTAGTAAATAGTATTAATCTAGGGCTATATAAGGTTTTCTATTATAATACTAATTTCTTTTATAAAGGAAGGGGTTAGGGGTAGAGTTTTAGGCTAGGTAAGCTGTTTATTCTATATATTAAGCTATAAGCCTAAATAGGCTAGCTATTTTTACCTTAAGATTATATTATAGCTACCTAGGTCTATAATAAGAAAGGGGGTATTATACTATCTTTATTTATTAACACGGAGGTAAATCTATAANATAGTTATAATANGTAGTCCTATCCGCCTATTATACCTATANATAGGAATTAGTTTAGGTAGTTCTTTAATAGGTATATTTAGNAAGTTAGCTAGCTTTATAGTATACTAAATATCTATTAANGTAAAGGNATTTACTNTAAAGTTAGCTAAAGTANAGGTTAAAACTTAGTATTTATTATAGAATAAANTATAAGGGATAGTATAGCTTTTTTTACTAATTAGCTAATTTAGATTAATATCTAATATATTAATCCCTTTTAACCCTAAAGAGGAGTTTTTCTCTAGGGTTTCTTTTTTTTTAACTTTANNCTATTCTCCTAGATTAATANAACCTCGTCNNCTTTTNNATTTATTAGGCAATTCTTTATATAGTAACCTTTTTATTTATAAAAGAAGTAAGCTCTTTAATTACTAAGGGCCTATATATAGGGGTTACTATATATAGGCTAAGTATTCGCTA
>NW_027137687.1:0-6354 GCF_001692895.1 Cenococcum geophilum 1.58
CCGTATAGAGCTTTATTAAAGCTCCACTAAAGCTTTACATCTACTATAATATCTACTATAATACCTTTCCCCCCTCTTTTCTTTACGTAATAAGGTCTTTAAGTATTACCTAATAGGGGTTAATTATTTATAGATATATACTTTTTTATATACCTANTTAGTAACTNNGTAAAAAGTAAGGTAGTATTATCTATACCTACCTAGCCTATTATAGGCCTTAGGGGTAATAGTAATTAGTTCTATATAAGAAACTAAAAAGTACTTTATTATTTAAAATTAGAATCTAAAATCTATAATAAATAATAGTGCTTAAAAATAATAATAAAANACTATACTCTTTAGAATATAGAAGAAATTATTAAAGCTTTATAAAATTAAGAGTAAAGGTAGAAAAGCTATAGTATAATTATAATAAAAGGCATTTTAGATAAAATAAGTGCCTAGTATATACTCTTTAGTAAATATAAAATATAGCCCTATTAAGAGACTATTTATTTAAGAAAAATAAGTAGATAATAACCTATAAGAGATTAGTTAAATATTAATATTAATATTTTATTAATTTAAATAGATATTACCTAAATACTTTTAAAGATTTAATAAGGCCTATAGTTTACTTAGTTTATCTATTTGTATTATATTTATATAAGGGTTAGATAAAAGCTCTCTTTTCTATATAATTAGTTTAAGTAATAGTTATTAACTAATACTATTAGTTTAAATAGGAGTATTAAAAGTTAATTATTTAATAGTATAAGAAGGCTAGTAATTAGGTAGTAAGTCTATTTAGGAAAATAATAAGGCCTTATTATAATAAATATTATAACTATTATAACCCTACTACTTACGCTAAATATATAGCTATATCTATTATGCACAGTTATAAGATCTTCCATAATAAGGATATAAGGTACCTTTTTAAGCCCTAGGATTTATATAATCCTCGCGAGATTTAACTAAATTATTGTTTCTACCGAGAAGATACCGCATAATTGTTAAAGAATTAAACTCTAAGCTCCAGCCTCCCCAACTATATAATTTCCGAATTCCCTAGCGTTTTTTACTAAAAAAATACTAAACGCCACCCCTTTAAAAGGAGTGGCCCCTATAAACAAGCGGATCTTCCCTAATATTAATAAGATTTTGTTAAAAATTCTAAAGAAAAACACCAGAGGCTTAGATAAAATATTAAAATAATAAACTCTCTATAAAATAATAAAAAACCTACTAATTTAACATTTTTACTAACCATTGGCTGGTTAAATGCATTAAATGGTCTAAATAAGTAACCTAAAGTAACTTTTGAGATATCCAGCCATTTAAGTAGGAGAGTCGGTATATTAAGCCAGGGTTCTTCTCGGTTAAAGTAGAGAAAAAAGGGTTAGATTTCTATAAAGCCGTTAAGATTAAGTAGTTATATTTTAAAAATTTAAGATCTTACCTCCTATTTAATATATTTTCCGAAAATTAAGTATAAGTTTAACCTTTCTAGTAGTAAGGTTGTGGATTTAAATATACCAAACTTTAATACGCAGAACCTTATTAAATCTAAGAAAATAGGCAAAAGCTATCGCATATATAAGGCTTATCATAATTTACTAATAAACACCTCCCTAAATCCGTCCTCCTTAGCCTATAGGAAGATAGGATAACTAAGATATATATTTAAGATTTGCGTTATATTTATAAAGCTCTTAAAGCTTTAACGCAGTAATTGCTCTTACGCTTTCTTACGTTTCTCCTACACGAGTCTATAAAATAGCGTTAGTTATAGTAAATAGTAAAAAAATAATGGTATTACCGAGAAAGAAAATATACCTTTTGTCTATATAAACTTCTTATATATCTTGCCACAATATCTAAAAGTGTTAGGTTTCCTATCTATTCTCTATTACTTTTCTTAGAAAATCTATTACTTCTAAGATAAACCTTATAAGCATAGAAATAGGAGACTACTATATATATTTTTTGCGCATATAACCAGGTTCTATTCTCACTTTCTTATAGTAACTAAGAAGATAAGCTAGGTTTGGCCTTTTTACAGACAGACTAAATCCATAGGCATATTAATAGTAGAACGTCTTTATTTAGCTTTTTAACGAACTTTTTAAGCTTTAGGGCTTCCTTTTTTATAAATCTAATATACTTTTTAATTTACCTAGAATTACCTTATTAGATATAAGTGTTTTTAACTAATTCTTAAAATATATTAAAAAAATATACCCTATATAACCTAATAAAGTTATAGGTGCTAATATACCCTTTATAGCCTTATATACAGTTTTAAATAACTTATTAATTCTAACAGAATTGTTAGTTTCTACTACTAAAATCTCTTGTTGCTTATTAAGTTCCTTATTAATTTCGGCATCTTCTATAGCTTTCTGTATAGGATTTAAGGGAGTTTTAGTATCTAATAACGAAAGAAAAGAGTTAATTTAAGAGATATAAGACATTTTCTAAAAAGAATAGAAGTAATTCTTAAATTTTCTAAGGCTGGTAGTGTGTAAAAAATAATTAGAAGGTTTTTAGTAAAAATAAGGTGCGGGGTAAGTCCTTTATTAAAGAAATCTAAAAAATAATTAGCGTTTATAAAAAAACCACTAATATAGCTATTTTGCTACACAAATCTAAAATTAAATATTTAAAAATTTAAGATATTTTAATAAAATCTTAAAAAGCTCTATTATAATAATTGTTTTTATAGTATAGCTTTATTAAAAAGAAAAAAGTAATAGCTTAATTGGGGTATAGGAGGGACCTCAGGTTTAACGAGAAATAAAGCTTAAGATGCTATAGTTGCCATTTAAAATAAACGGCTTCTTAGGTTTACTAAGAAATTTATTTAATTAGAAAGAAGAATATATAAAGAGATCGCAATTTATAAGGAAATATTAGTATAACTATAAAGAGAGTATATCATTAATAGAAAAATATAATTTATTTATTTAGGCAAGATAAAGAAGAAACGGTGTAGTTTCTCAAAGAATCTAATATAAAGGATATTAATTCTTTAAGAATTCACCTATACCGTGCAAATGATCTTTAAAAATACTAAAAAATGCCTTTACTTTTTAGTTCCTCTAAGGCCCACTCTTATACTCTTTTAGTTTTTAAGAATTCCTTTAATATATCTTGGCTGCATTAAAAAAGAGACCGCGCTTTACCTCTTTAAGTAAAGGTTACTATTTAAAGGCAGAATTTATTTAATTTTAACTTAAATATTAAGACTACTAGAGATTTTACTTTAGTATAGTAAGGTCTTTAGGAGACTTTCTTAAAACTTATACGAAATCCATCTTAGTTTAATACCATTTAGCACCTTAACTAACCTTAAATATTAACCTTAATTTTCCAGTTAAATACCCTTAAATCTTCTCTGCTACTCTAAGAAAACTATTACCTATTTAGGGAAATTACTATAAACGGAAAACTACTAAAGTTCTTAAATAAGGATATTATATAGCCGCACGGAATTATTAGTTATACTAATAATATTTCTTAATTATTTTATAATTGGTACTACTCTTTACTTATAAAAGTAAAAGGTGTTCTAATTCTATTAAAATATTGGGCTTAATTATACCGTAGCGTAGTAAAAGAGTCTTAGAAAACCTTAAAAAAGGGCTATTTAGAGTAAAAGGTATTAATATATCTAATTTATATTAAATGCCCTACCTATATTTACTAATTATACTTTATTTTATAGACTATTATATTAATATATAGTATATATTTTAGTAAAACTACTTTTTAGGAGGACTTTTTTACGGTTAATAAGAGCTCTAAATAGAGTAAGTGCATAAAATAGATGGAAATAGTATTAAAAGCTTAGTTAAAACGTTAAATAATTAATACCGAGGATATTATAAGGGCAAGAGCTAAATATCAAGAAAAATTGCCGGGTTTTAATAAAGTTTTTATATATTAAAAAGGTTTAAAGGTGGAGGTATATAAGAGTAATTACCAAATTGCTTAGAAATACTAAGAACTTAAAGGGGAATCTCGGCCTTAGAATAATAATAATCTTAATTAGTGCAATAAAACGATAAAACTTATTTACGGTTTTTCCTCTTATTTTTTCTAATAAATTATAAGTGCGCATTTAAAATTTATAATAAGATTTAATATCTACTACGTTAAAAAATTCGTGCTTACGGCGCATGCCCGCTTTTAAGATTTTCTTAGAAAATTTAGTAGATAAGGCCAAATTCCTAGTAGTACCCCTTAAGAATAGTTATCTTTACTATATCTAGACCTCTATTAAACTATTACTAAACGGTTACCGGATGGTTACTTTTCGGTCTTAAAGAAGCTTTAAGCTAATTTTACTAGTAATTATGTGCCTTTAGAAACCTGGCGCTAGGTTCTATTATAATAGTCTATTAAGTACTAAAAAAAAGACTAAATATCTATTTTTTTCTTAGAAAATATATAAAATGCGATATATTATCTTATACTTTTAAAGTAAGCCTAACTCCGTACCCTATCTTATATTAAGGCGTACTAGGTATTTCTAGGTATTAACTAAGCCGTATATAGAATCTTACTAACTTTTCCGAGAATGGGGCTTATCTTTAGTGGCAACGTTGAGATTTGGCCTAAGCGCGCGTGGCCTAAGCGGTCTAAGCCCGCTTGGACGTCGGACTGTTACTTTTCCGGTTTAAAGGTTCACTTCTACTAAATTCTGCTAAGCTATAGACTTCTGCCAAATTCTGCTAAGCTATAGACTTTTGCCAAATTCTACTAAGCTATAGACTTCTACTAAATTCTGCTAAGCCATAGACTTCTACTAAATTCTGCTAAACCTATAGAATTCTGCTAAATTCTACTAGATCCGCTGGATTTTGCTAAGTTCTGCCAAAACCGTAATATAAGTCTTACTCCTACTCCCTTTTAACCTAACCTTTAACTTATATATATAGAGTATTTATACTAATAAATGTCTCTAGAGCCTTATTTAGGTTTACCTTTATTATTATATCTACTAGGTTATCTTAGCCGTTAATCTATTAAATCTTAAAGAGTTTTTGCCGTTTATAGGATTACTAAAGTGCTATAATATTAATTATAAGGCGCTTTTTCTTTATAGTACTAAGCTTAACTAAATACTTATAGAGGGAGTATAAGTTAGTGTATACGATTATAGGGATAATAGGAAGTTCGAGTTAATCTATAATTATCTTTAGGGTAGTTCCAATTGTAATTGCTATATTAACTCTGCTAACTATTCTATATATCTCTAACGCTAAAATGCTTTAAGTAACGCGTTTACTCTTAGTTAAGCTCTAATAGATAAAATTACCGTAGATCGTGAAGTCGTTTTCTCTAGTAGATTTATTTGTAATAATAATCTTATATCCTAACTAGGAGCTAAAATCTTTATTATTTACAAACAATCTATTAATAAATATAAAGAGCTTAGCGGTGGGAAGATTAATAGGTATATAGAGTAGTCCCTAATTAAGATGGTTTATTTGCCAAAAAAGACACTTATTTAGGGCAAGAATATTATCCTTAGTTAGTTCCTAGTATTAAGCGGCAATAGAAAGATTAAATAAAGCCTTAGGTTAATAGATAGAAGTAATATAAGCTCTATAAGCGCGTTACTCTACATATCCTTACTTTAGAGAATTAATATTAATAACATTGATTTTCTTACCTTAACCCTTCTAGCGTAAAGTAATAGAATCCTTATTTAGGGAGAGGATACATTTATTAAAAAGTAATAGTGTTATTAAATTAAGCTTTTCCTTTAGCTTTACTATAAGATTTGCCTTTACTAGCTTATCCTTTTTAAGCGCTAAGAATTAGTCGTCTCCTAAGATAATTATATTATTAGTTTATACCTTTTACCACACATGCAACCTTACCAAAAGGTAGCGCCACACTTCAAAACTTACGCATACCCATCTTACCATCAAAAACAATCGATTTTCCAAGTTTCAAGACCTAATTCCTACTGCCTAGCGAGCTAGAGGTGGATTTATTTGTCATTTTACCCCCTTATCCCAACAGAAAATTTTCTCTAGGGGTNGTCCTAGCTTNTAANCGAGGCACNGACAGGAANACCAAAACTACTACCACTACCACCAATACNAATACCAANACTAATAGGGGCTAGTCTTTCTACTGCCTTTTAGCCTAATCTCCCCAGAAATCTTCTAGTAGGATTAGTAAGGAGAAAGGGTATAAGGATAGTAAAAACTAGGAAACCCCCCTATAAGATGCCAAAGTCTAATAGGCATAAAAAAAAACCTCCTATAGAAATAAGTGATAATAAGTCTACGACTACATTCACTTTTTCTACCCCTTCTCCTTCTCCTGGCCTATTTGGGACAGGAGAAAAAAGAG
>NW_027137687.1:6465-7317 GCF_001692895.1 Cenococcum geophilum 1.58
AGCTAGAGGACTATACACGGAGTATTCTAGCAGAAGAAAATCCCTTTATAGAAGGAAAAGAAAAGGCAAAAGATATCCTACAAGGATTAGTCAAAGAAGTAAGAGCTCTCCGTAAGGAGGTAGCTCCTACTAAGAAAACCAACGCAGAGAGACTAAAGAAGAACCTCCCTTCCTCATCCCCTCTACCCTCCTTACCAATACCATCTCCTACCCTCTCTACTTCTACTAGAAGTAAGAAAAAGCAGCTACAAGAAAGGAAGCTAGTCCTTATTACAGACCAAAAGGACCAACCTCTAGATACTTTCTCTATACGAAACAAAGTCAATCAACTATTTGCATCAAAACTGTAAGTAAAAAAGCCAGTTCTAGGGTCTATAGGAAGAATTAAAGGAAAACAAAATATCCTTCTTATAACTACAGAAGAGTATAATGCAGATTTCCTAGTCAAATATAAGGAAATATGGCATAACTGCTTTACCTTTTAAAGAGAACAAAAACTAGAACCATGGGTTCAAATTATAGCCCACGGGGTTCCTACCCTACTTTTCCTAGGAGAAGGAGGCTCTAAGCTTCTAAAAGAAGAAATTGAGACCTTTAATCCTATAAGGATACAAGGACTACCTAGATGGATCTNATCTAGTGNAAAAAGACACNATCNACAGACCAGATTTNGCTCTATAGTTTTTACTATAGAGAACGAAGAAAAAAAACAAGAAATCCTTAAGCAAAAAGAGATATCAATTGCAGGTACAGCTACTAAGGTAGTAAAATACCTCGAAGTCTCTCCTACTACGCAGTGTACGAGCTGCCAAAAATTTGGCCATATAGGAGACAGGTGCTCTACTAGAGCCT